>NC_052504.1:9539383-9841883 GCF_014356525.2 Nilaparvata lugens
GCATGTAGTATATCAAATTAATGATCAAATTTTGCAATTTACAGTGAATTACATAGGTTACTGAAAAAGTTTTTTTATAATTGAAGATTATGTCATACAAATGATTTCCGTTACTTTTCACACACTCACTTAACCTAGTTCTAAATTTTGCCAATGCTCGCTCAATCATCACGTCTTGTAGAATTGCTTCGATTTCTCGTTGGATGACTTCCTTTAGTTCTGTGGATTATTGACGGCACAAAAACGGTAATTTTGTTTATTCACAATCACAAATCCCGAAAAATGAAAATGTACCTCGTCACTTGAAAGAAAAGTGTCATCCTGGTGGCCATTTTCTAGAATGATTTCGCAAGCGGCGATGTGCCCAATCATTTGCATTAAGTTGTTGCACTAGCATTATCTTATACGGATGGAATTTCAGATCGGAATGAAGAATTTATCGTACACTTCGATCAGAAATGGCTGGCGCAAGAGCATGTTTCTCTGCTGAACGTCGTAGAGACCGTGAAACAACTACTCTTTCTTACCGCGTTAATGTTTTCAGTCCGTTTTCGTCCTGTTGGTTTCGTTTTTAAAGCAGATGACGTACTCCTAAAATTCTTCACCCACAACAAGATTGTTCCTACTGGGAACAGTCGCGTGTCGATTTAAATTATTGAAAATGTGCGGAATGAATGCTGTGTTAAAATAACTGAGTCATTATTTTTGAAATAAGCTTCAATCACAAACGCTCGATGTTCATTTGACCACAACATACTGTACTGGCTACTGGAATGGCAAGAATAGACCCCTCGATGTACAACATTCCCGCCTTTTCAATGACAGTGGTGCCAACATAGCAATTACTACAAAATCGTCAGATTAATATGCGGGTCTCTGTATAATCAAATTTTGATTGTATGGTAAGAGATGTTGTTGTATTTCTCCAAAATTGAAAGAAAAATACTTTGATGTTGTCAATACCAACGTCTTTTTATTTTAATTTGGGACTTTTAAAAAGTCACGGGATTTTCGACTCCGAAGAAACTTTTATCAACGATGTGGAGTCTAGGAGTTGAATTGCTTCGTGAGTGATTATGAGTTGAAGATTTTTCAAAGATTTGAAGAGAAGTGACAGTAAACAGCCTCTTACAAATCTTGATTTTTAATTTTTACGATCGATATTTGAATTTCATTCATGTTTCAGCCTATAGAAATTCAGCCATTTATTTTTATCCCTATGTGACAATAAACAGCCTCTTACAAATCGTGATGTTCTCATTTTTACGATCGCTATTGGAATTGTATTTATGTTTCAACCTATCCCTATGGAAATTAAGCCATTCATGTTCTTCCTATGGAAAAATAAACTCATGTTGGTATGATTGAAACCTCAAATTTATTTACATGATTGCATCATACATTTCTTCTGTGTACTTTCACATGGTGGTGTAGCATAATTTCATATCAAGTTCCGTTGAATGGTCAATTTCACTTTAAATCTCTGTTGGACACCTTGATTACCCTACTAATACCCCTACTTCTCAAGTTGTCAACTAAGAAACGGAGTACTTGATGGCTGAGTTCGAACTGTAGTTAATTTCATGACATATATTATGTATAAAAAAAATATCAACAAAATATCAGCTGATCTTAGTGAGAATTTGTGTGTATTTTTGGCTTCAAAATTCATAAAATAACTTAATACAATAATATTTAACTATAATTTGGTGTTTTAATTTTTCTAAATTTAAAATTTGCATCTCATATTTATTTTTGGACGAAAGTTGAGCTTGAACTTCTTACAGAAGAAACATAACCTATTTTTTGGACATGTAATCAAAATTTGGGAATGGAATAGTTTTGGGCCAAGCCTGTTGTTCCTTCCCAATCATATTTATATGATTTGTTATTGTATCCACGTATAAATAAATAAATAAATAAATAAAGTGAAACTATATTCCAAGTTACGTTCAAATGCGGTGTATTCTCAATACTTATTTAGATACTTGGAAGGAAAAAACTTCATTTTTTCTGAATTCTCATTACAGAAAGTAGACAAAATACTCTCATGAGATTTTAGATAGTCCCTGATGAATCTGGAAGTCAATTACTCTACAAGACCTTGGTAAATAGGTAAACCATAAAATCAGTGGTAATTGAAATTTTGAGGAAAAGTCAGACTGTTCAGTCAGATTGAGGAAAAGTCAGATAATCTGTTCACAATTTTACAATGATTAGAAAGAAGGATTCGATCGATAGATGTACCAACCAGCTACAGAAATGGAGTTTTATAATTAGGCCAACAAACGTTTGGAAGTGCATGATCATTGCTAGCGGAGGCAGATGACAGCTATTCTGCTGGCCGTTATAGTTGTTTGATACCATGTGACTGCTGTGGACAGAGAAACAGGACAAAAAACAAGGAGGGAGTAGAAGAAGAAACGGCTAATCCATTTCCGGGAAATTATAACCAAATTTCGCTTGTGTCTCTCCCGTTAGGACCACTAAACCAGATCACAGATCACGATGCACCAGCGGATGACTAGACTGCTATGGCCACTCGCTGAAACTACACTCTAATCGAGAGATGAGCCTACTGTCTATGGTCAGAGAATAGCTATTGGCTTTCAACGCTTTAATCCTTTCTGCTGCAGCACGATTTCAATATTCCTGAACATCCAGTACTCCCCTTAAAATGCTCCTAGTTATCTACTTTGGTTTGTTTTTGGAGGAAGGAAACCAGGATGTACTTGGATAATTATGCATGAGCAATTTTGAAAGGTTATAGTGGGTTTATATTCGAATTGAGCAGTTTGGATAGGATTGTCCAGTTTATGAGAGCAGCTATTGAATTCTTCATTCATTATTTTTGTTTATACTTTTACAAAACACTTTATAATAAAATGATTGAGAGAAAAAAAGAGATTAAACTTGTTCTATTCCTCTCCCAAATTCAAGTTTTGACTAAAAATCTCAAAAATAGGTTATGTTCATCATCAATGGCTTGATTGCAGTTGCATTTTTGTTAATGATACACTATGCCTCATTCAAAGGCATAGTCCATTTCGCGTGTAATCAAAAGATTATAATCTGCTTTACAAAAATTTATATAAAGTGTTTTTGAAACAAGAACATACTTACATTCTGTTTTTCCAGTGATCTTTATCAAGATAGGCACTATCGAGTACGTTGAAATACACAAAGTTCATCGAAGTATCTCTTTAGGTGCGTACAGACTGTCGCTATGCTCCGCAACCGAACGTCACTCCAGCAGAGCGATTGATGATCGACCGGCGAGCAACAGTGGTTCGACCGGGGAACGCGAGAAGATCTAACATCTTCCGTAACGTTCATGATGGGTGCGTGGGCGGTGCGACTGTGGTTCGATGGTGGTACGAGGGCGGTACGAGGGAGGAGCGTGCTCGGTGCGGGTTGGAAGCACGAATATGTGTACGCAGCTTTTAATATATCGAAATATTCGAATGTGATACATTACGATAAAAGGGTTCACAGTATTCACTTTCACTGAGAGTTACATCTATAAAATTTCTCAAATACCTCTGCTTCGATAAGAAAGCAAAAAGTGCTTTAAAAGATTATAAACTCTATAATCTGTCCAAATAAGCATGAGCTCTGAAGTATTAGGCCGACCCTCCTACTACTCACACACACAAGTGCAGTCTCCTTTTGTGTGTGTGAGTAAAGGGATGGTCTGTCTACCTGTATACTACGTAGTATACATAGTATATCAATGGCGCATATAGGCCGGGCGTGTGTGCTTGCGCGTGGGGAGCGAGGGTAGGCTTAATCTTCCAGCGCTCATGGTAGATTAGACAGACTATAGTGTAAATATTTATTTCGACAGTGTCCCAGTGTAAACCATGATTTTTCCATTTTATATTATTATTACATATTTGATTGAGAGTTTGACCATCTTTGGACTATCCTCGGGAAAGCTCTTGAGTTATTTGAGCTTGAGAGGAATCATTGAAGATTTGATGCTTCTGACAATCTTAAAAAATTTTCAAATGAAATATTTGATAATTCAGCACCATCTATGGTATAAATTAATAATTGTGATGTTTAGAATTTACGATAAAACTCGATAAGTGAAAGATTTGAGAAATAGCAACAATTGAATTGAAAGAATTCCCGAATAGATTAGGAATCAAATTTTACAAAACTATTATAATAGAAAGAAACACACCGACAATAACACATGAAAATTGTTAATAATCGTAGCTCCTTCTCACTCATGGAAACGGGACTTTTCTCTACAGTTGGAGACGCGGAATTACTTTGATTAAGATGTTAAGCTCCGACTCTCGGTCAAGTAATGTTAGTTGAGTTGTAAGAGAATAACAATAGAAAGTAAGGAGCATGAAGTAGAGATGCATAAGAAGAAAATTTGAAGATGAAGAAGGAGAAGCAGATGAATATTTCAAGAAGAAAGTCTAATAATAATCGACAGACTTATAACAAAAGACTGAAGAGAGAATGTTAGGATGTAGGAAAGACTGAACAAAAGTGAGAAGACGAATGGGTTGAAGAAGAGAAGATCGTTCGAGAAGAATAAAGAGAATAATTGGTTTGATGGAGAAAAGAAGAATGGCTCAACAGGTGGATATTTTCAAGTAAGACAAGTAACTGAAGTTTCATTGAGGGTGGGAGTTATGATGACGACTAACGGTGCCAGTTGGTTCTATTTAAATTGTCGTTTTGCAGAATTTTCTGCCTCGCTCAAAGCGTGATCAGTAATTTTTTACAATTCTTGTGATTGACTGTGGTAATTGCAGTCATTGAAAACCTTCTCTAAATGCATATTATGGGGAACTCGGTAAGTTTCCAATCAAGAACAGTGAACAGACGTAAACCAGCGTTAGTTCAATTTCAAATTCTCAAATTCAGAACTTTCTGAGATACCAGGAATGTTCAAATTTATTATTCAAATTATTTTATTATTCAAATAATAAATATTATTTCAAATTATTAAGAGTAATCCTTCAAAACTGCTCTCGTTTGAAGGTTTAATACTCATTCTAGCTTACATTTCCAATTGCCTTCACCTCAACTCGAGCTTGAAGCTGACTCAGATGTGAATATCGCATCTGAACAGGGTACTGATAATAGCTGGATGTTGAAAAAATCAGCGATTTAGTCAAGCGATTTCGTTAAATCAAGCTCTAGTTTTAGTTGACGTTAAAGTACAGTATCAAGGGTTCGAGTTGATGGACAATATAAACAATATCCTTGAAGTAGGAGGCGCAAGAAGGAAATTTCTAATATGCGCGCATTTCATCTCATAAAATGGTATTATTCGTTGAAATTATGTTAATCAATTTAGGAAATAAATGCACGCTGAATCATATTACATTATTATGTTTACAGCAGGTTAATGTGATATCAATGCGATCAATTTATTATTCCAATAAATTAAAGTTTTTATTATTTTTTATTCTGTAACATAGCCTGTTAATCGTGAGCCAAGAGTGTATTCCAAGGAATTGAGGTATGTTACTGTTATTCAAAGACACAGTTTTCAGACAAAAGTTGAGCAATTAACATACTCATGTATTACGAAGTACATAAGTGCGTAATTAACATACTTGGAGCAAATCGAACCACTTGAGAAAACCACATCAATTCAATTCAATATATTCAATTGAGCCACAAAAAATATTTTGAAACTGCATTATTTGAAGTTCGATCCAATAAATGGGATGAGGAAATACACAAAATTGAAACTTATCTTTTCACATATTTATATAGATCACTGGTTCCCAATAAGTTGTCCGCGAAAGCTCTAGAAGTGATCCGCGAGGAGTCAGAGGGGAAGAAAATTTATGTTTTAAGCTTTATTGGTGTTTTTAAAGTTATCTTTTTTGCCTATATCAAAGTATAATCAATTTATCTTCGAAAATGATATATAAAACTCATCTTAAGTTCATAATATGTTTCCAATCGGTAAAATAAGTGATAAGTTCCAAATGTCTAATGCTATAAGATAGGACTTGAAAGTTTGTTTGGAATCTTAATGGCGGATTTGTACCATGTGTCCGAGCTAACCAATCAGAAGCGTGACAGTCAATGGCCATACTGTGGGTAATATAGTAACTATATTAACTGTAATAGTAACTCTAATAGTAACTGTTACTGTAGTGGAATCTAATGAAATATTACTACAGATTTATTTGAACCGTAATTCAGAAGCACATCCATTCCACACGTTTCTCTCGATGAAAACGGGGTTAACTTTGTTCCTTACACAGTTGGGTCAACCTCAAATGAGATGCCCACAGATCATCCTAATAACTATCTATTACTATATTCTATACCTTATAATGGTTACGGTTATTGTGCAAAAGTATAGGACGTTTTCGCCGCATTGTAACACAGCACTGCTACTATAATACAGTTACCATAACTCAGTTACCAATAATGAAACAGTGTTCAATTCTGTAGAATATTCCCTCATTCCGAGTCGGTTTCTGCGTGCCTTGGGGGATGAATCATCGACGGAGTGCCTCTACTTACCTGTTGACCAATATTGGATTCTGTGGGATTGCAGTCGTGGTCACGGCCTTTGCTTTACGGCTCTTCCACGACCTTTGCTTGCCTGTTCATGTGCTCTGCTCATCCCTGCATTAAACCGTCCTATATTATAGTGCAGCGTGCACAGGTTGGTTCGGATCTTGTGGAGCAGTTACCGTTATATACGTTAATGTCTTCGTGTGCTCTACCTGGGACACCCCCGCCCCCTCGTGTCCTACACTTTTGAAAAGTGTGAATGCATTACACGCATGTATGACTTGAGCCTGGTTTTCACTAGTAGAGTTAGTGGTCGAGTAAAACTTGAAACTTGAAATTTATTTGCCAAAAAATTCATACATTACAAAAATTTGAAATAGACAAGTCAAACAAAAACACAATATCTTAAACTAAGAAATAAAATAGAATGGAACTTGACTAATCATGAAAACCTAAGATAAAGTAGAATTTTTTGGCGCCACCAGCAAAAGAAATAACGTCTTGCCCGCTGGTGGGAGTATTTATATAAATAAATAAAAACAAAAACATGAAAAAAGTAGATCAACTAATAAGAATAAACTAGTAAATACATAGATAGCTTGAAAAACGAATGAAAAACAAAATTAAATGAGAAAAAAAAGACAAATCAAATTGATTCTACCACCATTCCGCTCCCAGTGGTCTAATAGAACCTCTCCTTAATCCAAGTATCAATCATTCTATCTCGGACTTTTAATTAAAATCAAATGGTAAAATATTTACCATTATGTATCTGTATGTTCATATAATATAAACTGGCATACTAACTCTACCGAGCTAACTCTACTCTACTTAAACCTACTGTAGAACATGGTACGCCATAGTGGAGTAGGTCAATTTCCACTCAGAAAACACTGAACATGTATAGAGGACACATTTTAGGAATTTTTTTTTCAACTAACTATTGTATGTAATATTGTAATTGATCTAATATTTTCTGTAATTGATGTAGTAGTTTTATTTTTTTGGGAAATAAATATTTATTATTCAATATCGGGGACCGAGCTTCGCTCTGGAGTACAAAAGCATAAAAAGTTTATTACGAAAGAAGAAATTATAATAACTTTCATAGCATTCATACAGAAATGTTCTATCTAATCACAGTAAATTGAGATTAATTCCCAGAGGAATGCAAAAATTTCCCTCACAAAGGCTCAGTTTCACAAAAGCCGGTTAAATTGTAATCCTGATTAACTTCACGTGACCAAATCAGAGAAGACCATTACAAAAAGATGGATCTACTAGAATTAATCAGGATTGAGAATAACCCGGCTTTTTTGCAACCGACACTAAGTACCTGATTGAATGATTACAAAAGTTCAACAGCTGAGTCATAATTTTGACACTGTCCCACACACATGAACTCGCTCACTCTCTTCCATCACCAATAGACGACGAAATAATTATCAGCTGTTTTTCCAAGATGATTAATAATTATCCTTTTAATGCCCTTCAGCGAGTTTTCCCAGGGATGAGACCTAGTGCAATCGAATCTTTATACCTACTATGTTCTGAATTTCGTGAGAATCGTTAGAGCCGTTTTCAAGATCCGGTATAAACATCTAAACATCCAAACATCTAAATATATAAACAGAAGTTGCTCGTTTAATAGTATAGATGTACTTGATCGAGTCACTACAATTATTGAGAATAGTGAGTAAAGTGTGTTGTCTAGTGAACAGAACTAACCTTTAAATGCCAATACTTTTTGAAAAATTAACACTTTTCAATACATTTTACTAAATTAATACTTTTTATTCATAAAATAAAATTATAGTACCCTTTGAAATTAATAAAATAATAAATTAAGAATACAAATTATAACAACTAGTTTCAGTGTTCACACCATCGTCAGGTTATAGGTTCAGACTATTATATTTCATAAATAAAAGAAATTAGTCCTAAATTCATACATTTTAATACTTCTTAAAGAATATCAATACTTCTTAAACTTGATAGCCTCCGGCACGACTCTACTCTAGTAGCTCGAGACCGTTTTCATTAGCATAGTAGTGGTAGAGTAGAGTGAGAAGCGGTGGTGGGGGAAGGCAAGTGATAGAGTACTATCCCACTCTACTATACTAAAAACTGCTACTCTATACTAAACTCTAGTACTCTACCATGCCTCTATCTTACCATGAACGTTTTCATTGGGAGAGTTCACAAGATAGTTAGTACTTGCCCAAGGAACTCCACCACTAACTCTACTAATGAAAACCATGCTTTATCAAATCAAATCAATTTATTTTCCACATTGCATTACAGTAAAATGTAAAATTACATATATTCAATTATAAATAAAATACATTACATCCTTGTTGTTTCTCTTGACCTCTCTTGACATCTCCCTTAACATAATAACTGTCTCAATCGACAATCAGCATCCATCATAGAAAACTAATTTATGACTGGTTTAAACGCAAAGGTAGAGCCTATTTGGATACATTAACGGTCTTCACGTAATGCTTCTCCAATCAAATGCCAGACTGCACTTTTTTATTTATTTTTATAGTACCTAGTTAAATACTAATAAGCTAATATCGGGGCACCGAGCTTCGCTTGCTATTTATTTGTGGATAAACAGAACACAATTCTTCAAAATGATTGGGGAAGGACGAACAGGCAAAGCCAAAAACTGTTTCTTCCCCGAATTTTGATTTACACACTATAAATGGTCCAAAAAGTAGGTTATGTTTCATAAACTTGAATTATTCAGGTCCAATTTTTAGTCAAAATATTTTAAAAACAGAAAAGTTCTAATTTGGATTGTTTACAAACCAAATTGAATAACAAAATAACTCTCACTAAACACTTAAAACGGTAAAATAATGATTAACTTTGAATATTATGATAGAAATTCTCTAATTTAGAGTGATGAACCATGTCATGTCAACAAATCAGATTATTTTGATAAAATTTCTCGCGAGACACGGTAAGCTGATTGAATGATTACACAGATGATCTCCCACACAGGCACACACATTTTCTGCTATCGACAGACGACGAAATTATCATCTGTTCTTCAAAGGATGAATTATCCTTTTAATGTCCTTCAGCGAGTTTTCCCAGGGATGAGACATAGTGCAATCGAATTTTCATATCATAAACCGTTTTTGAGATCCGTTGAACATAAATAACCAGATATAGAAATATAAACAGACATACAGAAATTGCTCGCTTAATAATAGGATTCTATTTTGACTTGAATAGATAATAATATTGTTAGTGAAGGCAAAACCCATTGGTTAAGTCTTCTATATTGGTCAAGGATTAAATTAAAGGTTATTAGTACTGAATATAATAATATTCTTCGTACTGTACTGACGAATGAATGATGAGTCGTAAAGCTGGTTGAATGTGTGTAAGGATGCCTCATTGAACCAAAAATGGAATAGTTTGAGTTAGTTTTAAGAGTACTACTAACTTTTTGACGGAAATTATGTAAGCTTTAATTTCTTATAGAATAGTCAGGTCTGTAAAATGCATAATTTTCGAGTTATATGCGAGAAACCAAAAAATGGTACCTTTGAACCACCCCTACCCCCTTAGGACAGAGGGTAGGAGTGGGGACTTTTGATTTGTTTACCTCCTCGCTACCCTAAACATAACTGAGGGGTCGAAAATTGTCTTCTAAGCTTTTCCCTCTATACTTCGTTGACTGGGCTATTAGTAGACATACTCAGATATTTTTAAAATGATTTTTATTCTCTATTTTAAAAATAACTGAGTGTTATAAATTATTATTATTTCCTACAGTTATGTTGAAAAGTGTCCATTGCTGCACAGAATGCAAAGAATCACTTTTCCGCTCTAGTGCGGGAAAAATTTTTCTGCACTCCAGATTTGCAACATGGCAACGCAAAATACTTAGTAGGTTATATGGAGCAACAGTGCAGCAAAATCAAAATGAAGTTGGTAACAGTGACTGGGCTGCTATAGTGAGCAGAGGTGCAACGAAGCACAACGAGCTAATTATTATTCATTATATATTATAACCAAGGACAACGAGGACTTTAGGATTTTAGGATTAAGGTTTTTATCAATAATAAAATTACACAGAAAAACATTTGATGCATTTCAGGCAATTTTACCCATAATTACCCACTTTTCATATTCAATGGTAACTGTAGGAAAAACTTAATGTGAAATACGTGCGCAAAGTTCCTCTGCTGCACTCAAGAAACCATTCCGCCCTCGCCTACGGCTCGGGCGTAAACGTTTCTTTCGGTGCAGCAAACTGTCACTTTGCGCACTAGTTGCACAAATAACTATTTTGGTATTTGGAACATCCAGATACTTCAAACTTTTGGAGAAGCTGACCAGTTATTTGATGTCAGAGAATATCTTACGCGTACGAAAAGTGAGTTAGATCTGCTATTGTCAGCTATAATTTAATGAAATTTACTATTCTCCTATTACTTCCACCTTGTAGTTTATTACACTCATTATTATTATTATTATTATATATTATTATTATTATTATTATTATTATTATTATTATTATTATTATTATTATTATTATTATTATCATTATTACTAGTAGTTCTGTGAACAGTAGACCTCGCGCTCAGTAAGTTACATTGACCTGTTGTTATGTTTTCTCAAAAATTAATAAATAATTTATCAATTTAAAATGTCTAGAAGAAATCCCAAATAAACATAGAGCTTTCTGTCCTATGGTACCTTGACGTGTCGACCCGGAATGTGAGTGTGAGCGCTGTTATCAGGTCTGGCTGCAACTGTCTACATCATTGATGGAAAGATGAATTTTCAAGATGTTCGATGTTTTTGAACGGGTAGTATTAATTATAGTCCACTAGACAGCTGATTTATGCTGAATAATTCTAAAGTCTGATTTTTACGATAATATTGGCGTTCAAAGGAGACTCCTTTTCCTTTTGTATTATCCTTAAAATGCAAAATTTCGAAAAACTGTATGTATACGTCGACGCGAAATTCAAAAAGGAACATACCTGTCAAATTTCATAAAAATCTATTACTGCGTTAAGCTGTAAATGCGGAACATGAAAACATAAATATAAACAAAAAACATATAAACATAAAGAGAAATGCAAAACCGTCGACTTGAGGTTGCAAATGCAAAACCGTCGAGGTGGCTATGCCATCGGTCGAGCTCGTGCGCATCCGTTCCATCGGTCGACTGACGCGCTATTGAAGCAAATAGAATCTTTCAGAGCTGTACTGATCAGTAGCCCGATCGCAACATAACTAATGTGCTGACACCTCTGCCCGACAATCAGCTGATATTGAATCGAATAGCATAATGAATGAATTCAATTAATAGTGTCATATTTGAATTCAGAGTTTTTCTATGCATTTCTTCAATCATTTCTAAATTTTTAATTGGAAAAATCATATTTTATTATTATCTACATTTATTTGATCCGTACCTTAAAGTGACTGCAAGTATTCCCAATGGTGATAAAAGCTTGAAATAACTCATCAAAAATTCCTGATGGACATTCAGAAGTAGTTGAAAAATTTATCTCCATCCTCAAGCAATGATGTAAATATGGTACTGAATTCCCCTTGAAATGCTCTTTGGGCGACCATTGGGTGAACTTGATATCTACGTATTTTAATCTTTCGTTTAATAAGATAATAAGCTGCAATTAAACAGTCTGTAAATGCGTCCATTTTGTGAGTCAGAAAAACTGATGTATGGATGCGTATGGAAAGGATGGTGCATACGCACTGACGGTCGGTCGAGCTCTGAATGGGTAAAACTGATTATTTTTATGGATGCGTATGGTCAGGATGGTACATACGCACTGACGGTCGGTCGAGCTCTGTAACCGGCCTTAGACCTCACTTCGCTCATTCAATTAATTTTTGAGAAAACATAGCAACAGGTCAATGTAACTTACTGAGCGCGAGGTCTACTGTTCACAGAACTGCTAGTATTGACAGGTAATAGTTTTATGATACCATAAAGAAGGTAGCTGAAAATGTGGTAGCCAACCGTTCTTTTACGACCAAGCTCGTTTTTCAACCTCATATACGTCCAGCTCGTTATTCAACGTTTTAATAAACGCTAATAATTACTGGCGAACTAAAAACAAAAGCAAGTTCATTACCGGAATACACCATTGAAGTATCCAGGAAAATACCAATTATTAGAAGTAGCATCAGCCAATTATTAGAAGTAGCATCAGCTCGGTTGAATTTACTACGGAGGGAGAAAGGTATTTTTATGAGGGTACAACGTACTCATATTTTGCAAACAGAAAATAATGAAGAGATGTCTTGGAGAAATCTAGATAGATTCTGGATTTTATAATTATGTATTCTTAAAATGTATGAATTCAGGGCTACTTTCTTTTATTTATGAATAGAATTGGTATACGTTCATTTGAAATTTATTTTTGACTGAGCGAAGTGAGGTCCAAGATGCAAGTCGATGGTTTAGCATTTCTCTTTATGTTTATATGTTTTTATGTTTGTTCATATGTTCCGCATTCACGGCGAAACGCGGAAATAGATTTCCATGAAATTAGACAGGTATGTTCCTTTTTGAATTGTGCGTCGACGTATATACAATGTTTTTGGAAATTTTGCATTATTTCAAGGATAATATAAAAGGAAAAGGACCCTCCTCCATATTCCAATATTAGAACAAAAATCAGACTACAGAATTATTCATCATAAATCAGCTGTCGAGTGGATTATAATGGCGCATGCAATTCAATATCTCAAAAATCATCTATAATTTTGCTGTATTGTAAGCTATTGTATATAAGTGTATAAGCCAGTATATATTGTAATCTACACAAATAAAGTACTCAATCAAACAACCATATTATTCATTTCGCTCAGTCTGTTACTAAGTTTCTCTTCATTTGTAGCTGTTTAGAGGTTCCCATGTCAGAAACTGTATTGACTTTATTAGGGAATAATTTAATAAATAATTGAATATGAGGAGTTTATAATTCCAATGTTATCATATTGAGTGGGTCACTATGCTTCTAGTTCAATGAAGCGGAAGAAAATCATGCTTAGTAATGCACTGCATTAGTAGTTGTGAGATGGGCACTGTACTGATGTACATATGCACGCAACCAGTAATAAGCCACAGTCATCATACACTAACACGACGTTTAATGCATTGTTCAAATCCAGTGCCCAAATCCAACTTGACAACAATAGGAAATTGGAACTACCCGAAAGAGACTGAGCACCGTTAAACGTTTAACGCATCAGAAAAAGAAGAAAAATGGTTCAAGTGAAAGGATAAAACTCATAAGACTCTTTTATGAGGGTCACGGTCGGCTCTAATCTGATCACGCTGTATAGTTACAATCATTTTGAACTGTCTGCAATGGGAAGCATTATAAGGAATGCTTATAGTGAATCTCACACTAGATACGCTGGCCTTCTTTGTGCTATCGGGGCGGGTCTACAAAATGCACGACATTGGAATTGAATATTCCCAATTTGATTAATAATGGCAATCGAGCTGCAGGGCTTATTAACGATTCAGAAATTATCAGAAACAATGTAACGTCTAGAGCAGATGTGTTTAAAAGGTCAGCCCTGAGGAATGTACGTATAGAAATCATTGGAAGTGGAGGAATTCACATATTTCTAGTAAACAATAATAATTGGCCGAGCGAAGTGAGATCTAAGATTCAAGTCGACGGTTTGGCATTTCTCTTAATGTTTGAATGTTCAAATGCTTATATGTTTTTATGTTGCGCATTTACGGCGAAACGCAGTAATAGATTTTCATGAAATTTGACAGGTATGTTCCTTTTTAAATTGCGCGTCGACGTATAAGGAAAAAGGAGCCTCCTTCATACGCAAATATGACCGTAAAAATCAGACTATAGAATAATTCATCATAAATCATCTGTCTAGTGGACTATAATACTACCCGTTCAAACACATCGAACATCTTGAAAATGTATCTTTCCATTAACGTTAGTAGACAGTTGACTATAATACTAACCGTTCAAAAACATCGAACATCTTGAAAATTGTATCTTTCCATCAACGTTGTAGACAGTTGCAGCCAGACCTGATAACAGCGCTCACACTCACATTCCGGGACGACACGTTACGGATAAAATTGAGGAGTGAAATTTTTATACCTAGAAGTTTTAGGCTAATAAACAAAAGCAGAACATACGTCTAAGAAGAATTTGGGGGTGGACATGAGCTTTGAAAAAGGTAATCATTCCAGAAGGAGAAAATAGAAAAATTAAGAGAATAAGATATTTTAAATCTCAGGCACCCACTGTGTTACATGAATAGGTTCAACAGTGAGGGGCGAACACTCCAATATTTGGGCGTGTCCAGCCTCGACCAATGACAGTGAAGATCAACCTTTATTGGTCAACAGCTAATGGCAAATCGTAGGGCTCCACTCATACTACATATTCTGCTACTTAATTTTTAAGCTAATAGCCAATCGTATAGCTTCACTCACATATTCTGCTGCTTGATGGCTAAACTTTCGGTTTATGAGAGATTGATAATGGTATAACAACCGAAGCTAGTATCTCAAATTGTCACAATGAATTAGTTTTAAGTCGTTTTTATTCAACATACACATCTAACACAACATCGCCTTCACAAGATAGAAAGCTTCCAAATCAATAAAATGAAACTGAAACTGAAATTTTATTCACAACATATTGAATAAAAATCCATCTCCCAAGTTGAAATGAAACTATAAAAAAAATCTGGTGTGACGCACTCACACAACTTTCCTTGCCGTTATGAAAATTGATCACCTGACGCTAGTGTTCCCGCGCATCTTAAGTCCACTATTCAAAGATTTGAGCCAGCTGGTGACAGGGCAATAACGCTGGAAACACACATGAGGTCTGATATCTCTTCATAGTGAATGATTTAATAGAATCAACAATAATTTGCAATTGAATAATCATATTTTCTCGAATTTAAAGCTTATTTTCAATTTTAGGTGGTAATGTTACTGAACATTAATTGTAGAGATGTTCATGAGATGTTTCATGCTCAATCTACTCCACTTGATTTTTTTCGTTTCAATTGTATCTGGAGCCTGATAATTGGGAATCTATCTGCATTGATGGGGCGAAGCTCCTGAAATTTTTACAGATATGGGACTTGTGGCAGTTGATAGAGCTTATCGATGATTATTTTAGGTATGAATTTGATCAAAATCGTTGGAGCCGTTTCCGAGAATATCTCGAAAAACCCTGTTTTTGACAACATTCTCGCCATTTTAGCCGCCATCTTGAATTGCATTTGATTGAAATTGTTCGTGTCGGATCCTTACACACACACACACACACACACACACACACACACACACACACACACACACCAATACCCAAAAACCAATTTTTTGGACTCAGGGGACCTTGAAACGTATAGAAATTTAGAAATTGGGGTACCTTAATTTTTTTCGGAAAGCAATACTTTCCTTACCTATGGTAATAGGGCAAGGAAAGTAAAAACATTCTTTGAAGTGCATCTAGGCTCAGTTCTCCTAAATTTCCAACATATTGAGCAATTCATGAAATATTCAAATTTCGATACTTAAAGATTTGGTTGTCAATGAAAAGTGGAAGAAATAATGGAGCTCCAGGATTACGGATATAGTATTAGGTATAAATAATAAAAAAAATTTTGAGGTTTCTGATGGCTCTGTAGGAAACCATTATCAAAGAGAATAGATAGTCGAGAATTATTTGATTGTATGATATGAGATGTGATATTTCTCCGTAATTGAAAGAATTAGACGTTGATGTTGTCAATATCACTATTTTTTTAAAAGCCAATTCACATTACAGAACCAGGATTCATGGTAACACCTACCACATCTTCAGCTGAGCTAATGTTGTTCGTTATTGTTGAAGGTATGTTGAAGGATCCAACAATAACAAACAACATTAGCTTCAACATACCTTCAACAATAACGAACAACATTCACATTGCAGAGCCAGGTTTCATAGTAACACCTACCACATCTTCATCTGAACTTATGTTGTTCGTTATTGTTGAAGGTATGTTGAAGGATCCAACAATAACAAACAACATTAGCTTCAACATACCTTCAACAATAACGAACAACATTCACATTGCAGAGCCAGGTTTTATAGTAACACCTACCACATCTTCATCTGAACTTATGTTGTTCGTTATTGTTGAAGGTATGTTGAAGGATCCAACAATAACAAACAACATTAGCTTCAACATACCTTCAACAATAATGAACAACATAAGTTCAGATGAAGATGTGGTAGGTGTTACTATGAAACCTGGCTCTGCAATGTGAATGTTGTTCGTTATTGTTGAAGGTATGTTGAAGCTAATGTTGTTTGTTATTGTTGGATCCTTCAACATACCTTCAACAATAACGAACAACATAAGTTCAGATGAAGATGCGGTAGGTGTTACTACAAAACCTGGCTCTGCAATGTGAATTGGCTTTTAAACAAAGATAGTGGTATTGATAACATCAACGTCTAATTCTTTCAATTTCAAAGATACAGGAGAACTTCAAAGAATCATAATTCATTTTAATCGTTCATTATTTGTTGATGACTTTAATATAGAAATCATGTTATCATAGAAGAGAGACGAACTGAGGGTTCCTAATTTTTCCCGGTTTTTACGACCATTTAGTAGTGGAGAATAGCCAACATTAAAAATTTACACTGATAAGTACTTAATTTTAGTGTTTGTATAGTCAGAAGTTGAGGAATTCTATACTGAAATTCTATTTCTCATCAATATACCATGAAATTGTACGTCATATCTCGGTAAAATGAGCGAATATTGACAGGAGTCATCTCATCAGTCCACAGTTTACAGGTTCCAAGGATGTAATTGAAACAATAATTTACCATGGTATTCGATAATATCCACATCCAATACTATAATAACATAATTATTTTTTGAAAAATACACGTCCATGATGGATGTGCATAGTTTACCATGAACTCACTGATCTAACACTCAAATACAAATAAAATGAGTGGTTCGTTGGAGTAAGTGATAACGTGACGTTCTAATAATCAAGAGAACCCGAGCTCGAATCTCGACCGGGGCAAAAGTTTTTGACCATAGCACAACCACATAGATACGGCCACCCCGTCTTTCGGAGGAGACGATGAGTCGTCGGTCCCGACTACCTAAAACGTGGTCGTCATCTCTCATCATCATCCCCTCTCACTCATTACCCACGAACTTATGTGGCTTATGTGGGCATCACCCTTTGTATTATTATTATTCAAATGTCGAATATTGACAATGTATTTCACCTTTCACGCCATGAAAGTTTTCGAGTAATGAATACTTGATAAAATCTGAGGTAGGGCAGGAACTAAAAGCATAGAGAAACAATAGCGTGAAACTTATGCTATTGTTTCTCTATGCTAAAAGTGGAAGAAAGTGACAAAGGATAACAAAGAATGTATTGGTGTTTACTGGAAAAATGAAACCATAAATTTTATCAGATTAGAGCTGCTGTACTGGAAGTCTTGTCAACATTATGGCTCAAAATTTTCATAGTTAATTTAATACAAGCAGCTAACTCAAAATTTTCATAGTTCATTTAATACTAGCAGCTAACCCGTGCTCCGTAAGGGTCTAACTAAAAACTTGAAAAACTGAAAATCTTGAAGAATTTAAAATAGGCAATAACCATCCTCGGTAAATTAAGATACTATATGCAAAATTTCAAGCTAATCAGTCCAGTAGTTCAGACGTGATGATGTGTCATTCGTGAATTTTATATCCAATACATGTATAAGCCGATTCTTTCCTTTCCTATGCTACAGATTTTCTTCAAGTTTTCAACTTATTCCTACAATGGATGAATTGATCGAATTTATTTCCTATATCAACATTCTAAATTCAAATACCTTGTCATCATTTTTGAATAAAAAGTGCTGAACAAAGTTTCAAAGAACTGAACATTCATAGCCACTTTTGGACTAATTTTATCAATTTCATGATTACCTGTATTCTTATTGTTGTTGAACATTGATGCTAACATAGTAGCAAGTGCGCCTTGGTGGAACCAACCAAAAGGGGATTTTTTAAATTTATTTCCCATATTAACATTCTGAATCGAAAATAATTTGTCATTATTCTGGAACCTAAAATATATGTGTTTCAAAGTGCTGAACATTCGTAACCACTTTTGGACTAGTAATTTTCAATTAAGATATGGGAATTGAATAGTAAGCTAGTTTTTAATTTCCAATCATTTTATGATTAACCATCTCTTTAAGTGCTGTACACAAGCGATCTTCCTGAATTGGATGCAGTGACAATTGCTACTTTTGCTGATGATACTGCGATACTGGCAGAAGGAGAAACAGTACAAGACGCAGCCACAAAACTACAGAATGCTACCTACAGATTCAGTGACTGGACCATAAAATAGACAATTCGATTGGATGAGATGAAGTCCATTCATATAAATTTCGCAAACAAAAATATCTGTCCATGATCCGATTCGAATAATCTGAATGGGAATGTAGTACCACACAGCAACACAGCAAAATACCTTGGAATGACTCTTGACGCCAAGTTGAAATGGAAAGAGCATATCATGATGAAAAGGAGCGAGCTAGGACTCAAATATAACAGCTGTGCTTAGTGAGAGAAGTTGGGTGTATTTTTGGGTTGAAAATTTTATAAAATAACTTGATTAATTCAATATAAAGTGATAATTAAGTGTTATATTCAAATATAGTTTGGTGTTTCAATTTCTATAAATTCAAATTGTTTAGCATGTATATATTCTTGGACGAAAATTGAACTTGAACGTTATACAGTAGAAACATAACCTATTTTTTGGACATTTTATCAATTTATACAGGCTAAGCCTGTTGTTCCTTCCTAATCATATTTATATGATTTGTAATTCTGTCCAGGAATAAATAAATAAATATATTAAAATCTACTGGCTGCTGGGCCGACAATCACAACTCTTATTGGACAACAAAATATTGATCTACAAACAAATTCTAAAACCTGTCTGGACGTATGGAATTCAGCTTTGGGGCTGCTCTAGAACTTCAAACATCAATCAGATTCAAACATTTCAAAACAAAGTACTGCGGAACATGGTACATAAGGAACAGCGATTTGCACCGAGATCTGCTCATCCCCTATGTGACCAGTGAGATAAGACGATTGGCAGCCCATCATGAGTCACGTCTTCATCAACACGACAACACCGAAGTCATTCAACTGCTAGACAAAACTGAACTCACAAGGAGGTTGAAGAAAACAAAGCCCGTCGAGCTGGTATAGTGCTAGTGAAGCGAAAAAAGAATATTAAATAAATGTGTAGTGAAAGAATTTAAAGTAGAAGAATTATAGATTATAACTGTAGGCTTCACTGGAAGACTTTAGCAATAAAATTCAAATTCAAACTATTCAAATTCAAATTATTCTTATTGCATGAAAAATTACAAACAATGGTGTACACATCACAAATTTGTAATGATTTTATTATAATACCTACTTAACTAATCTTAGACACTAACAACTAGAGTAGATATTAGACAATATTGACAAAATTAAAATACAGTCATACAAAAATTGTGAAGAAAAAAAGAAATATCATGCTTCTCCTCCACGAAGGCTGTAGCCTGTGTGTGGAAAGGAGTCTGGTTTTTATAAGAAAAGTATAATAATTTGTAGCATAAGGTAAGGATAGTTTTATAGATAATAAATATTGTAATATCTGGTAATTTACCTGCGGTATTGTACTAGAGTAGTTAAGCTACTCTATTTTTAGAGAAAAAAAATATAAGTAGATGAATAATTGCTTTAAAAAAACAAATAATTCAATTGAATAACAAATTGCTACATACATGAAGTAAATAAACTAGAGTAGGATAAATTTAAAAAATATTACTAAATCAAGAATAGCTTGAAAAAGTTGCCCCAATCATTCTAGATGAAATATGGTATTCAAAGAGAATAATATGATAAATAGTTGAAGTAGAAAAATTAATATTTCAGGATAACAAATAAGAGAACAAAATTAATGGTTAGTCCTAGTGACTAGTTTTAATAGAAATAATAATAAAAAAAAGTTTATGATTATTATTTTCATTCTTATCATGTTTGTTGAATTGTTGAACATTGATGTTAGTAGCAAGTAAGAACAATGTTGGTAATCTCATTGATGAAAAGGTTGAGCATCCAACAATCCACAACGGATAGTGTTACAACGAGGCGAGACCAATAGGCTATTCAAATGTCGGTCAGACTGGTCTTATGTCTTACAAATCGGAGGTGTAATAATAACGGCCAACTTTAGCTCGATTGATCGATCGTAAAGACAAACGTGAGAAAAGTGCCTGCCAAAGGTCATGGGCAGATGCCCCTATTTATAGGTTACCCATTCCCACCCAATACTTCCTTTTATACAAGCTGTCACGCCCAACTCATCATTTAATATTATTATAATGCATGAATCATTTACCCGCGCAATTTTACGACTTTATATACTTGAAATGAGGTTCGAAATATTAATATTAAATTCGCCATCAACTGGTGGTTTCCTTATGATTTGTTCCACTATGGTGAATTTTGTCATGGTGATAATAATTCCTAGTCGGGGGTTTCCGTTAGAATTCACTTATCCAAGGAACTCTTGAACTAATCCATGTGAAATGTATTGATTTGTGATGAATTACGGTTTAAAAGTATGAACAGTCAAATGGGTGCAGACCAATATTTCCGGGGGATGTACGGTTAATGATATACCAACTTGGGAATATTAATTACTTCCAAGTATTTTAATGGAATCACCTAATTGCAAGTGAGTACATTTCATTTTCCACTACAGTTTTCATGCAATCAGTCTCAGATAAATTATGAATAACTGTAGGAAATGATAATTTGAAATTTAATATTTTAATGGAATCACCTAATTGCAAGTGAGTACATTTCATTTTCCACTACAGTTTTCATGCAATCAGTCGCAGATAAATTATGAATAACTGTAGGAAATGATAATTTGAAATTTAATTAGAAAATTTCGGGGACCGAGCTTCGCTCTGGAGTACAAAAGCATAAAATATTTATTACAAGAGAAGAAATTATAATAATATGCATAGCTCATACAGAGAGGTTCTATCTAATCACAGTAAATTGAGATTAATTCCCAGAGGAATGCAAAAATTTCCCTCACAAAGGCCGGTTAAATTCTAATCCTGATTAATTTCACGTGAACCAAATCAGAGAAGACCATCTAAAAAAGATGGTTCCACTGGAATCAATCAGGATTGAAAATAACCTGGCTTTTTTGGAACCGGCACTAAGTAACTGATTGAATGTTCACGAAAGTTCAACAGTTGAGTCATAATTTTGACACAGTCCCACACACATGAACTCGCTCACTCACTTCCATCATCAACAGACGACGAAATAATTATTATCAGATCTGTTTTTCCAAGGAAGAATAATAATTATCATTTTAATGTCCTTCAGCGAGTTTTCCCAGGGATGAGACCTTGTGCAATCGCATTTTTATATTATATACATAGTAGGTTCTGAATTTTGTGAGAATCGTTAGAGCCGTTTTAGATCCGGTGAAATATAAACATATAAACAGAAATTGCTCGTTTAATAGTATAGGATGACTGAATGCTAGATTTATTATGAATTATAACTATTGTTTACAACAAATTTGTATAGTTTATAAACTATGTACAAATCATTTTTGAATAAATAATTTTTAAGTCCCTCTCTTAGCGGTTCCTCTCAGAACGCAAAACTTTTGTAACTTGCCATTCAAATCATGCCAATAGATAACAAATGATCATATTTATTTATGGATAAATATTTATTATCCTTTTTATGTCCTTAAGCAAGTTTTCCCAGGGATGAGACCTAGTGCAATCGCATTTTCATATTATAAACCTACTATGTTCTGAATTTTTTGAGAATTTATAGAGCCGTTTTCGAGATCCGGTGAAATACAATCATATAAACATATAAACAGAAATTGCTCGTTTAATAGTAGGTCTATAGGATTATAATAATTATTAGAAATGGGCCTGAAATCTATCGCCATCATAATCCTAATTTTCCCCATGTCATTTGGGGTCGGCTCTCCGAATCAATGTGCGCTATTCTTCTCTGTTTTTTGTCATTAATTTCCAGGTTTACACCCATCTTCTTGATGTCTCTACAAATTGTGCTCGCCCAAGTCGTAGTGGGGTGACCATGGCCTCTTTCACCCTCAGCAGTGCTAATTATCGCCCTTTCAGTCATGTGGTTGTCGTCTCTTGTCCAAACCATCCAAGTCGACTCTTGCACATCCCCTGTATTGGTGCAACATCAAATGTGCCACGGCGATGTATTAATTCCGAACCTTGTCCATCAGGGTCACTCCTCCAGCCCATCTAAGCATTCGCATCTCTTTATTTTTCCCTTTTCTTATTGGATGATTTACCTCGCCAAAATTATAGATTTTGTGAAACTTCTTAAAAAATTGTATTCTGCAGTTATTCATAATATCACAATAATGTTTTAGTTTATACAGTGCATCTTCTGTTCTTCTTGCTTGTTCATCAACCAACATTCCGCACCATACAAAAGGACCTGAGATCTATAATTTATTACAAAAAATATAATTCGACATAACTTTTTCTAAAATAAACGAATCTACTAAAAATCAACTTCAAACCCCGGAAAAATGAACACTTTTTCTTTTACTACTGAATCTTATTTCTCTTTTTATATCAAGGAGGATTCATAGATTTTCCACCTTTGTTTTCTGTTGTAGTTTTTGTATTTTCGTGTTTCAGATTTTCAAATAGTATACAGGTATTCGAGGTTGAGTGGTAGACGAGGTTGAATGATAGACGAGGTTGAGTGGTAGACGAGGTTGAGTGGTAGATGAGGTTGAGTGGTAGATGAGGTTGAGTGGTAGATGAGGTTGAGTGGTAGATGAGGTTGAGTGGTAGATGAGGTTGAGTGGTAGACGAGGTTGAATGGTAGACGAGGTTGAGTGGTAGATGAGGTTGAGTGGTAGAGAGGACTTGAAAGTCCTAACTCCGCCTAATAAAGAATTTTTTCATTCTTCAATTCTTCTCATATTAGATCTATTAATTAGGTTTTGTTAGTTACTGAGTTTGTCTTCATTATCTGTAGCTGTACAACGGTTCTCATGACCATATTTGAAATACTTGAGCGTGTCAAGTCTCGGCCAATGACAATAGTTCTCAACCTTCATTGGTCAACAGCTAATGGCCAATCGTAAGGCTTCATCCATACTATAATAGCCTGCTGCTCAATGTTCAAGCTTTCAGTTTACTAAAGATTGGTATGAATATGAACATGGATAACAGCCGAAACTAGTATCTGGAATTGTTTTTTATAAATATAGTCCATACAAAATTACTTTTGACTTGGAGGAATATGCGGAGCAGAGAAATGGAGGGAGATCAGTTAATGAAAGTGATGAATAGAGTGATAGGTAGAAGCGCAGTTGCCAATTTGTCGATCAGACTCAGTCGATTCAGTGCTTTAGTGCTTTCAGAGAGGAAACTTCTTATGTGTCTCATGAGCACTTGAACACTCACTAGAAATTAGAAAACGATGGCCGCTTTAGAACGGCACCATCGCCGCCGCTGTATCCCTACTATATATCCCTCCAAGTCAAAGTTAATTTTGTACGGACTGTAGTGGTTTGACAATAACAAGTCGATTCCATTCAATATGCAATATGGATATCCACCACAACAACAAAGAAAACTAATGTAATATGGTGAATATTGAGAGGTTTAAATTGTAGTTTTTCTGTACCTTTCTTTCAGGTTGTTGAACTGATCAAAATTGAACTAAATTTTTCCAATATGAACTCTAGTGAACCTTGTTTTTGATTGTTAAAGAATTTATTCATGCACAAAGTAAGCACCTAAATTTTGTGATGCCATAAAAGATTTGCTAACTTGCTTCTTATTCATCCAAAATATTGCAGTCTTCTAGCATTTCCATAGTACTGGCTTGGATTTCGTAATGAAATTAATGCAAACGTATTTAGAAATGTATTTGAACCGTGCGACCCCACGACGTTTTAACCAGAAATTAGGCCGGACGCTCCACGTGTTTTCTTGAAAATTGGAAAATTTTAGTGGAAGAGCGGCAGTTCTAATCGAGTCGTCACCGCGAGAAGATGTAGTCATAGAACTTGTCTCGGCCTCTAAACTAGGCTTCGGCCTATTTAGAAGGGAAATGATCGGGTTTAGTGGGACCTCCAATGTAAATATTTTGTTCGATAAAACTTGTTTGATTGATTGAAATATTATTATTTTTATTCTGTATAATTTGAAAGCATGTAGTTTGAAAAATAGTACCGTAGTTGATATGTAAACGTGAGTGATTGTGAGTGCCGATTTATTTGTTAAATTTTCGATTGCATGGTAAGTGCCAAAATTATTTTTTCCTACAGTTACGTTGAAAAGTGGCCATTGTTGCACTGATTACAGAACGCAAAGAATCACTTTTCCGCTCTAGTGCGGGAAAAATTTTTCTGCACTCCAGATTTGCAACATGGCAACACAAAATACTTAGTAGGTTATATGGAGCAACAGTGCAGCATAATCAAAATGAAGTTGGTAAGAGTGACTGGGCTGCTATAGTGAGCAGAGGTGCAACGAAGCACAACGAGCAAATTATTAATTAGATATTATAACCAAGGACAACATTTTTATTCTATTTGACAATAAATTAAGGTTTTTATCAATAATAAAATTACACAGAAAAACATTTGATGGATTTCAGGCAATTTTACCCATAATTACCCACTTTTCATATTCAATGTTAACTGTAGGAAAAACTTAATGTGAAATACGTGCGCAAAGTTCCTCTGCTGCACTCAAGAAACCATTCCGCCATCGCCTACGGCTCGGGCGTAAACGTTTCTTTCGGTGCAGCAAACTGTCACTTTGCGCACTAGTTGCACAAATAACTATATTAAGCTCAAATAGATTGACCACATAAATTGACCGAGGCCCTAAATTTATTGTAGAGTGAGTTAGCAAATTCTTGTCCAAATATTAATTATTAATCATTGCGGTAAATCCTAATTTGAGAAATATTATTTGGAATTATTTTTTTAATGTAATTTTGAAACAAGTAATTGAATAAATAACCGGATTGATTACAGTGAAGATTATGATTCGATGTAACAGAATTTCAAAGATGACCGAAAATGTTATGTTTGAATACAACTAATAAATTAATGTCAGTAGCAATTCTATAAAATCTTTTATTTTACGTTCGTGATAAGTTACTTAGTTGTTAAAACAGGTGTTGTTAAACAATACTGAAGATCTTGGCATTTGCATGAACGAATCCATCCAAAGCTCCCAACCGTGGATTCAAATAATTTAAACAGGTTTATAGTTAAGAAGAGATTTTAAAAGCAATTATTATCTATTTTTTCTTTGTTACAAAATAGGGTGCTAATAAAGTCTCTGGCCTCCCACCCGTTACAACAATGACAGGGGTGGGGTAGTGTTATAGATACCTCCACCCGTTACAATATTGTCAGGTGTGGTGAGGTATTGTTATCCCCCCTCACACCGTTACAAACGATGTCAAGTGTGGGTATTGGTTATAAATATCTCCTACCGATTAACAACAATAAACAATCTACCGGTTAACAACAATAAAAATCTATTAATCATTGTATTATTTATAAGAAGCATTACTATAATATTTATTACATAGGTATATATTTTTTTTCCATTTTTCAGTATTGCTATAGGCTACTTCGTACTGTTTGCTTTATGAACTCACAGCTAGCGCACAAGTTTAACTTTGCTGGCTGTGCCAAATCATTCATTTTTTGTAACTATTATGTAAAAATTTGGCGAAATAAACATTCTATTCTATTCTATTCTATTCTATTAGTTGACTCAAAATTAGTTTTCGGCTTTTCATACACACTGAGTGATCAAATTAATATGGATATGTGAAATGTGACATCCATGTTGCTGCAATAAATCCATGACATACTGTAAACGATCATAACAAGTCTTCTGTTGTGTGAGTTACCAACTCGTTGAACGCTAAGTAGAAGATACTTAGAGGCTACACAACTATTATTTTATAAGCTATTTAGTCCAGCAAACCCGTGAACGAGATTCTATGCCTTGTAGCAGCTTCACCAATCACAAGCTGACTTTCTACAATATAGCTTCCATTAGCGTCCGCAAGACTGAACGACTCTAGCACCTCCAAGGCGCCTGCTTGTTTTATTTCCCTACCTTATACATAAAGCGGTAAATCTGTGATATAGTATGTGACTGTCTCTCTCTTAGGTGAGAGATACTCACACCAACTAATGTCCAAGCCGTAATTGGTGTTACACTATGTTCGTTCTATAATACTGATACAACTCATGAGACATGATTTATGTAGTTTCAAATCTCAGGTAAAGAATCATACAGCAATCAAGTTTAAATACAAATAAAAATTGAAATCTAACTACCTTTTTAAATTATTTATTCACGACATGTTTCGGCTATATAATACCATTAACAGCATTCAAGTTTGTCTGATTCACGTAGATTCATTGGTGCGTTGATTTTTCCAGAATCATTTAATTTCCTTGAGTTGAAGATAGTTTTACCAGTCAAGTACTACAGAACTGTAAAGAGCTATGAAGCTGTGAAAGAAAAATAAATCACTCTTCCAAGTCCAAAACTTTACTAAACATTTCGTATTCAGGCATGTTCACATCCCACGTTTCCTATATTCAAAATTCTACCTTTTTAAATCCATATTGCGAATTGATGATTGAACATTGACGACCTAACGTACAAGAGAGAATCACACACAATAGAAGAAACTGGTGCAGTCATTTGAATAGGATGCCTTCAGGAAGAATACCTTTAGAGCCCAATATTATGCACCAACTTGGAAAAGAGGTTTAGGAAGGCCGAGGAAAAGATTGGTACCGGAACAGGTTGATAATCAATAGACCTAATCCTTAGAGAGAAGAAGAATAAGAACGTTGAACATGAATTAGTTTGAACTTTCAATTAAAAGTTTAGAGTGAAATGGTACAGGCTCAGTCTAGTTTTTCCTCCATGGTCATAATTCTATAATTACGTACCGTATAATTTAATATATTCCTATTTGGAATTTTCTGTTCTTAAGAGTTGGGGAAAATAAAGATCCCCATTTGGAATGGAGGATCCAAAAGCATTCTCTCTAGAATTTCAAAAAAATCACTATTGATATTGTATAACCGTTCCTAAATGTTCTGCATGAATTGACTTCCAAGGATATGTGTGTAATTATGATTATAGTGTTTTATACATTGAATGAAATGAAATAAGTTATAAATCACAAATCACATAAATTTGGAATCTAAATTTCTCATTTGATTATGTGTGAACGGATAACAAATTATGTGAATTTTGTCAAAAAAACTAAACAAGAAATGGTGAGAACAACAATGTTTAAGCACTTTGGAATTTTCTGTTCTTAAGAGTTGGGGAAAATAAAGATCCCCATCTGGAATGAAGGATCCAAAAGCATTTTTTCTAAATTTTCAAAGAATCACTATTGATATTGTACAACCGTTCCTAAATGTTCTGCATGAATTGACTTCCAAGGATATGTGTGCAATATTCTGTTTCGTGAGTTTTTGGACTTCCATATAAGGCATTTAAATTCAATATTGAAAATGTATGTAGTATTTTGTTTCAATGTGGAAATTAGTGAAGAATTGAAAAGTCTCACATAACCTTTAATTGGACAATTTATTTTATGAAATTGGGATAAAAAGTAGTTTTGGACTTTAGTATGTTTCTTTGTCCTTAAGTTGATTGTGAATGATAAGTAAGTAAAATCACAGATTTTGACAATTCACGTGCGTTTTTGTTACCACGTGTATTTTCGGTACCACCTGTGTTGCTATTGAACCATTGTTCTGTACCAAGAATTAATTTTTTAAAATTGAAATTGACATTTATTTGCATGTGGAATTAACAAATACTGTGTGTTCCTATATTTACTTTCCTTGCCCTATTACCATAGGTAAGGAAAGTATTGCTTTCCGAAAAAAATTAAGGTACCCCAATTTCTAAATTTCTATACGTTTCAAGGTCCCCTGAGTCCAAAAAAGTGGTTTTTGGGTATTGGTCAGTATGTGTGTGTGTATGAGAGTATGTGTGTCTGTGTACACGATATCTCATCTCCCAATTAACGGAATGACTTGAAATTTGGAACTTAAGGTCCTTACACTATAAGGATCCGACACGAACATTCTCGATCTAATGCAATTCAAGATGGCGGCTAAATTGGCGAAAATTTTGTCAAAAAAAGGGTTTTTCGCGATTTTCTCGAACAGATATAACCTTCAACGATTTTGATCAAATTCATACCTAGAAAAGTCATCGATAAGCTTTATCAACTGCCACCAGTCTCATATCTGTAAAATTTCAGGAGCATTGCACCGTCTATGCAAATTTTGATTTTAGATTCCCAATTATCAGGCTTCAGATACAAATAAACAAAAATTATAAGTGGAAAAGATTGAGCTTAAAAATCTCTACAATTAATGTCAGGTAACATTTTCACCTAAAATTGAAAATAAGCTCGAAATTCGAGAAACTAAGATTATTCAATTGTAAACTGTTGGCAACTGTTGATTCTATTGAATCATTCACTATGAAGATAGCAGACTTTGTGTGTCTGCAGCGTTATTGTCCTGTCACCAGCTGGCTCAGATCTTAGAAAAGTAGACTTGAGATGCGCGGGAACACTTTTGTCAGTTGATCAATTTTCATAACGGCAAGGAAAGTTGTGTGAGTGCACCACACCAGATTTTTTATAGCATTATTGTTCATTTCTCCTCCAGGCTGTTTTCTTGTTTTTGCCTCTACTGTTGTTTTTTTGCGTATTACTCACGTTAATTATTATTACACCTCATTGAATCTTACCTATTGAAAAGGATTAATAACTCGATATCATATTCAATAAAGGGGTTTTGCCTTCATGCGATATATACTACTGTAACTTGAAGTAGATTGTTTGAAAAGATCTATCATACGAGTGAGATGATAAATGGTGATGGCATGTTGTAGTAATGAAGGTAGAGCGAGAGCGAGCCTCAGAAGCTCAAGTGCTAAACAAAAAGAGTTCACCTCATAGCCGAGAAGCTAATAGAAACTCGTTCGATGCAAGATTATACCTACTATGGCGACAGATACAGTATTGGAGTGGTTGTAGCAATAATTCAGTTTTTAATTTCACGGTTCGTCGCACCTATCTAGTCGATGATCGAATTTGAACAAACTGAAGCTCATCGCATTCGATAAGTCAATAAATCCTAGAATAACAAATACATAAATTTTGTCGAACTCAGCGGTGGTCGTAGAATCCTCACTGGAGAGTCGATCTGCTTTAAAATACCCTTGAAGTCGTTAGTTTTGCCTCCGCTAAATAGTGTATGATGTCGGAAGTACGGGTTAATAGTGATCACACTATTATTCGACATGTTTCAGGATGGATTTACGATAGGACTTGTACATGGGAATATGGTTGACATTTTATTAGCTTTGACATTACTCTTATAGTACAGGAAGTATTCAAACGTCTCATGTATTTCAGTTGCAGATAATTATGTTAAATTTGTAATGAATAAAATTGATGTTTTCTAACTTCCTATCATTCGTGGTTCAAGAATTACTCAGTAATATTATCAGCCTACCAATATCCTAAACTCAACAGACTTCTAGCCTCACCTGAACTAATTCCCTCCTTACTCCGGCACTCAAACTGTGGTTTTGCTGGTTTCGCCGAATTAGTATATTATGTTATAGTATATTTTGCACCTAGAGCAGAAAATGAGATTTTTCCAGCTCAAAATCGGTTTTCAAATCCGAGGCCGTAGACCGAGGACTAGAAAAGATTGAGAGCTGGAAAAACATTTTTGCCTGTGGTGCGAACAATATTTTTTGCCACACTACAGGTATTGTTGACAAAATAAATAAAGAATACTTGTTAATTTATCGTACCTATCTCTTGCTTTTAGTGGTAGAAGGTTTGCAGTCAGGATTTCAGATTCTTTTAAAATTTCACTTGGAATATCACGGGCGTCGTCATCTTCAAGCATTTTTGAAAATTCGGAATGCGCTAATCAACAATAAATAATCGAATAAAAATGGTTGCAAAGCGAATGCTGAATTAGTTTGATTGGAAACTCGAACTGAAATCATGGCGACTTCAGCTGATGAAGAAAGTGGACACTCGTCCGATCTAGCGGATGACTTATTAACTACGGACTTCCATGAGCGGCTGGAAAGTGACCACTTTCTGGCCTAGACCGGAAAAGAAACCCTTTTCTGACGTCAGACGAGAGTCGTCTGCAAACAAGGTCTTTCAGATCTACGTAGGGACTGGAAAACAGTGCAGTGTGGCGAAAAAAATATACTTCTTATTCTAAAATATTGTAATATTTTATCTAATTAATATTAATATTATTAATCTTTATTCATTTGTGGACATTTTTTGTAAGGCAATAGTATTTGATTTGATTTGATTTTTACTCCACTCTCCAGGTTAAAATAAAAACAGCCTTACTATATAATCCCCATCTACAGGATGGGTGGAAAGTCCGAGAACGGCCTAATATCTCAAACACAAAAGTAAATTGACGGTGGGTATGATTGGAGATCCTACTCAAAGTGAAAAAAACTATTCCACAATGACTTTAAAAATCTGGTCCGCCATCTTGGATCCGCCATATTGAATGCAACTTCATTTTTTTAAATAGGAAGGTGGTCATGCGATACATGATTACGATAGGGAATTTCAAGCAAAAATGAATGGCGGAAACCGCATATTGATATCTCAAACCGTTTCGAAGATATTCCCATTATTAATCAATACTATTCAAAACAGAAAAGAGACAAAAAAAGTCTGAGAAAGGCTTAGTATCTCATAAAAAGAAGTGATTCCAAGGTGGATATGATTGGGGATGTTACTGTAATTGATAATACTACTTCACTATGACTTTAAAAATCAGGTCCGCCATCTTGGATCCGCCATTTTGAATGCAAGTTTATTTTTTTAAATAGGAAGGTGGTCATGCGATACATGTTTTCGATACAGAATTTCAAGAAAAAATGAATGGCGAAAACCGCACATGTATTTCATTAATTTCTGATTTGCATGGTACTGATTTTGCCTGCACAAAGTCACACCATAGTGACTTACATCTTAGTGCCGGTTGCACAAAAGCCGGTTAAATTGTAATCGTGATCAATCCCACGAGAATCAATCAGAGAAGCCGTCTTATCAAGAAGGCTTGAAAGGTAAATTGATCACGGTTAAAATCTAACCGGCTTTTGTGCAACCGGGCCTAAGCGTGTAATTTCTCATAAACGCATACAAAGTCAACTTGATAGACTTGGTCATCATTCCAAGTGACATCCAAACCTAACTGATTTCACAATAAAATTATGTAATGTAATTCGTGGACTTCGATTGATACTAAATATCGGGGCACCGAGCTTCGCTCGTCATTTTTATTTATTGATAAACAGAACAAAATTCTTTAAAATGATCGTGTTTATATTTTACAGCTGGCTATACGTCAGCTTATGAATTTCGGGGATGAGATATTTTGAGTTTTCACAGACGCACTCGCTCACTCACCTTTTTATCATCCACAGACGACGAAAGTCTCAGCTGTTTTTCTAAGGATGAATTATCCTTTTAATGTCGTTCAGCGAGTTATCCCAGGGATGAGACCTTGTGCAATCGAATTTTTATATCATAAACCAACTATGTTCCAGATTTCGTGAAAATCGTTAGAGCCGTTTTCGATATGCGTTGGACATAGATAACCATAAATAAATATAAATAACCAAATATAAAAATATATACAGAAATTGATCGCTTTATATAATAGGATACTACAGGTTCAAATATCGAAATACTACTTTGTACTTGCCCAAGGTTCAGATACGAAAATCAAAACCCCATAGATAACCATGGATAATTTATTGTGAATATTTTTATAATTTCATAGCAGCTTCATAATATATTACTTCCCTATTACATAACCCCTGCTCTAGAATGTATTTCTCTTCAAAAGAGAAAGGAACACTATGTTTCTATGAAAAGAGCAATTTTGTTTCTAAAAATACCTATGGTAATTCATTTGAAATACCTATGGAGATATCTGAGTATGGGAAATGATTCACAGCACGTTGTCACAATAATTATAGAAAATGATTTACTTCCCTATTATATAACCGCTGCTCTAGAATGTATTTCTCTTCCAAAGAGAATAGAACACTATGTTTCTATGAAAAGAGCAATTGTTTTTCTAAAAATACCTATGGTAATTCATGTGAAATACCTGTGAAGAGATCTGAGTATGGGATATGATTCACAGCACGTTGTCACAATAATTATAGAAAATGATTTACTTCCCTATTACATAACCGCTGCTCTAGAATGTATTTTTCTCTTCCAAAGAGAAAAGAACACTATGTTTCTATAAAAAGAGCAATTTGTTTCTAAAAAAACCTACGATAATTCATGTGAAATACCTATGAAGAGATCTCTGCATGGGAAATGATTCACAGCAAGTTGTCACAATAATTATAGGAAATGAATTGTAAGGCTGTGACGGCCTTGACATAGGTCAGCACAATAACATGTCGGAGCAAGCCATAATGGGACATGCTTTTGCCATTATCTGCTATCACGGGCTGTAAAAGCAGTTTATAAGTCACAAGGTAAAGGGGTCAGCTAACTGATTCCTCTTATTGTATGTTAAGTTGGTTGCTGCGATTTTCCAAGTTGTTCTGGCCGCGTTGTGATGGGATAGCATTTTCATGCAGTAAACCGTATGATTCATGGCTAATTCATGAATGCAAGCCAGATGGGGTGGCAGTCGAGTGAGAAGGTGTGGTATGCGAGGGAGGAGATGAAGAGAGAGAGAGGATTACGAGAGTCATCATGGTGGGAAGCAAAGTGAGTGCTATATAGTGAGGAACCCAAAACGCTTATTGTCGATTATTTGTTGCTGTATATAGGTGTGTATCTATTGCACTGTGTTCTTCTTACTCATTTTGTTGCTTCATTGGCAGGTATCAGTCCTCTGACATTCATTTGTTAGTTTTATCCATTCTTAGTAACATTTTTAATTTAATTTTAGAATCTTTTCATTTCTATATTCCGTTTTATGATAATTTTCTTGTATACATCTACTTTTTCCTTCTCTTGTATTTCTATAGTTTTTTTTTTCTTTTAACATTATTGCAATTATAAGTTACATTGCTCATTGTATAATAATCTTGTATTGTTGTATTTGTGAAGGAGACACATTAGGGGTAACCTGTTGTCTCCATAAATAAATAAATTAATTAACACATTATCATGACAGAACGACACTTAAGCAGTACACTATATTTTGCAGATTGAAATAAATTGTCAATATTTGTAATAAATTCAAGTGATATTTATAGTTAATCATAGGAGAAAATCCCTATAATTATGAAAAAATATTCCTATGGAGTGAGCAAATGTGCATATTAAAATATCATTTCCAAGGTTATATATGAGCTGTATTTATGGAAGAATCAAGAGTAGACGTCAATTGAGAAATCAAACAAGATAACTACAAATCGAGCATGTATGCGACTACTGTATTAGGGTAGTAGAAAAGGAGATATATAAATATTTTTTTGATATTTTTGGAATATGTAATCGAAACAAAATTGAACAATGCGATTAAATGGCATACGATGGTCAATATAAGATCCGCTCTCAAGAAGAAGCCTAGAAAATCAGTTAAGTTTTCTTGAATCCTGTCAAAGAAAACTTTTATACGAATGTTTTATTTCTGATAATGTTCACAAAGAATACTTTCATAGGAATATTATTTTTCCATTCAACTTGTTTATTCCTCAATCTATGAAATTCTATGATGCAAACCTCTTTTTCATCAAAATTATGTTGTGAATAATGTACCCATGGTCATGAATACTTTTGCGATCGTATTCCTACATTCTGTTTCTGGTATATTAATTTTTGCATCATTCTCCACTATATATTCAGAAAAAATGCTGATCAATCATAAGGGCGAATCTAAAGTTTCGTGAATCAATATTGTGAAGCTCCGTGGATCAATTTAGAAATTTTAAATTTCGTGAAGTTGATATCCTTCACTGCAAGAAAGCTCTCAATATTCTTAGATAATATTATCAGATTGGTATAATTATATGAGTAAATCCATAGTTTCGTGAATCAATTCTGTAATTTGTAATCAATAATGTAATTTGTGGAGCTTCGTGGATTAATTTGAAAATTGAAAATTTCGTGGAGTTGATTATTATACCTTACGAAGAGAAAGCTATCTTGCGTCATTATTGAGTTTATCAGAGATTGACAATGGTGTAATAACCGAAACCGGTCTCTCTAAGTATCAATAAATCTGTGGTTTTTGACAATTTCTTATTCTTTTTCATTTAATATGAATAATTACAACAATATCATCTTCTCAAGTACACAAAAAAAGAGAAAGCTTTCTCAATATTTATATTCGAATGCTGTTAAAATTATGCTCTTCAATCAATATCTATAATCAATGCTTAATCAATATTTATATTTCTTGATAATCATAACCAAATGCTCCTAAATATATACTAATCCATATTCATATGCTGAATCAGTATCAATATTTCCTAATATCATAGCCACCTCTAATACAAGGCCCAGGCCTACGATATTGCAACGTCATAGTGTTGGCCTAGAATATAATACATGATTGGTGAAAAAGATTTTTAAAAATACCAGCTGATCTTTTTCACCAACCATGTATCAGATTCTAGGCCTACGCTGCGACGTTGCATTATCGTAGGCCGGGGCCTTGTATTAGAGGTGGCTATGCTAATATCTACATTCAAATGCTCTTAAATCATAAACATAACCTATTTTTGGACAATTTCTATTAGAAATTTGAGAAATGAATAGTTTTGGGCTTTAAGCCTGTTGTTCCTTTTCCAATCATTCATAGTTGAGAATTATATTGTATGTATCAATGTATATATTAACAAATAAATTTGTTTTTAATCGAATCAGATTCAAAATTTCTAGTCTATTTATTTCTGGACTGAAAAGTGGACTCAAATCAATTCAAGTGCACAGCATAACCTATAACTTTTATCCATTCATAACTCTACCTTCATTGTATTATCATTCATCCCATCATCATCACCTTCATCATCAGGCTTAAAATACTTCTAGAAAGTCGCCTCTGTAAAATAAAAAAATATATATAATTATAAAAAAAATTGACCGAGCGAAGTGAGGTCTGAGATTCAAGTCGACGGTTTGGCATTTCTCTTAATGTTTAAATGTTTGAATGCCTCCTTCATACGCCAATATTGGAGTAAAAATCAGACTATAGAATTATTCATCCTAAATCAGCTGACACGTGATTACACAGATGTGTGGAGAAGCCAGTCTATTGCTCTATTTCCATAAGGTCTATAGTTTCAATCAGGTACTTGTGGATGAGAATACTGCGTGAGGTCTACTGTTCACAGACTAGTAAATAAAACTAGTAAAACTAGTAAATAAATCAAAAAAGCTCTCAAAATCATGCTACCGATATGCAACTCTCCATTCTCATAACAACCTTCTACCTCTTCAAAATAAACACGACAGTAAGTTTTTGTGCATTATTTCTAATAGGGCACTTAGCTTAGTCAATTTATTGTACTGTTATAATGTTGGATGAGGCATTGTTGGTGATTGGCCATTAAAAAGTGGCACGGGCGGGTAGTTGTCTTGGATAATGAGATGTGATGAGACTAGGTTTCCCCAAGTGCAGATAGTATGCTCATGGGCCACCCACATACTCAGCATCACCTCGGTTATTACTTTCACATGCTTCTGGAAGCTGAAAAACACCAACTATTCGGTAAATGGCTGAATGGCTGTGTGCATTTATTGGCTGTATTTGTAGAGACGCACGATGCGTCAAACTGACTTAGAAGCAAAGAGGATAAGAATCTCAACACTAGGCTAGGCACACACCAGTTAGTCAAGACAAGACAAATAAAATAAATGAATATTTTTATTGCATAAAAAGCTGTACAATTACAGATAATTATGGCAAACGTCAATTAATCTTCTTCTCTTCTATCTATCTATATCTATTCTATTCTATCTTCTATCTATCTTCTATATATCTATAAAAGGCTGAGCCCCGACAGAATGAAATCACACCACAGCCAAAACTACTGAGCCTACAAACTTGAAATTTTGCACAATTGTTTATGATAGCCTCAAAACATCCACTAAGAGAGGATTTTCAGAAATTTTCCCCCTGAGGGAGCTGGGGCCCCCAAAATTATTGTCCTGTTTAGGAACAACAGGCTAAAAGCCCAAAACTGTTCCTTTCCCAATCATTCATAGTTGAGAATGATATCGTATGTATCAATGTATAAATTAACAATTAAATCAAAAAAGCTCTCAAAATCATGCTACCGATATGCAACTCTACATTCTCATAACAACCTTCTACCTCTTCAAAATAAACACGACAGTAAGTTTTTGTGCATGATTTCTAATAGGGCACTTAGCTTAGTCAATTTATTGTACTGTTATAATGTTGGATGAGGCATTGTTGGTGATTGGCCATTAAAAAGTGGCACGGGCGGGTAGTTGTCTGTCTAGGATAATGAGATGTGATGAGACTTGGTTTCCCCAAGTGCAGATAGTATGCTCATGGGCCACCCACATACTCAGCATCACCTCCACCTCGGTTATTACTTTCACATGCTTCTGGAAGCTAAAAACACCAACTATTCCGTGAAATAGCCAGCTGAAAAACTGTGCGCATTTATTGGCTGTATTTATAGAGGCGCACGATGCGTCAAACTGCGTACAGTTTTAGGATAGAAGCAAAGGATAAGAATATTTTCTATTTTTTCAAGGTGCGTACAGTCTTACGCGCATTTCTCTTTACTTTAGCTGATTATATCTGTAAGTGTACAGAAACGGTAAGATACAAATGTAAAAATCTGGTGTGGTACACCATAGCCACCTCTAATACAAGGCCGCGGCCTACGATATTGCAACGTCGCAGTGTAGGCCTACAATCTAATACATGATTGGTGGAAAAGATTTTAAAAAATACCAGCTGATTTATTTCACCAATCATGTATTAGATTCTAGGCCTACACTGCGACGTTGCAATATCGTAGGCCGCGGCCTTGTATTAAAGGTGGCTATGGGTACACTCACACAACTTTCCTTGCTCATTGAACTGTAAGCCTCATTCTTAAAAACGAGAATAATTTACGGGGATAACATAATGACGATTGGCGGCAACATATTTGAAACTACGATAGACTACTCTATATGTTTATTTATAATTATTGTTTTCAGAGTACTTTTTCCTTTGAGTTGATTTTTAAAAGTCGTCAAAACAGCTGTTCTACAGATGAGATATCTCGACTATGTGTTCTTTTTATAAACTGCTCTACCTACCTACCTCATGCACGAGAAGGAGGTTACAAAGTTCATTTCTCAAGGATGGGGTGGACCCCCCATCAGTTTCCCAGGAAAAAGACTCATGCCAGTTGATGGAGCTGATAAATAACTATACAGGGTATGAATTTGAAAAAAATCGGTCAAGTCATTTTTGAGAAAATCTTGAAAAACGTGTTTTTTTTTAGTAATTATCTGCCATTTCTCTCAAGAATATTACGGACTCCTTTACTTTTTCCCAGAAATGAGACTCATGTCAGTTGATAGGGCTTATAAATAGCTATCCATGGTATAAATTTGAAGAAAATCGTTGAAGCCGTTTTCAAGAAAACCGTGAAAAACATGGTTTTTTAGTAATTCCACCGTTTTTCTCAAGAATATAACTGAGCTCCTGCAATTTTCCCAGAAATGAGACAGTTGATAGGGCTTATAAATAGCTATCCATGGTATAAATTTGAAGAAAATCGTTAGAGCCGTTTTCGAGAAAAATGTGAAAAATATTGCTTTTTAGTAGTCTAATTATCCGCCATTTTTTCCGCCATATTGAATTGAATTTTCAAGTCAATCGGTTAATTAGAAATGGAGTTATCGTGTTCACAGACATACACACACACACACACACACAGACCAACACCCAAAAATAATGTTTTTGGACTCAGGGGACCTTGAAACGTATAGAGAACTTGAAATTAGGGTACCTTATTTTTTTGGAAAGCAATTCTTTCCTTACCTATGGTAATAGAGCAAGGAAACTGCATAAGCCGATATTAGCATAAGCCGAAGATGACGCGTGTTTGTGGCGCTCAAGTCTAAACACACGTTTACTTCTATTCCTTTGCTTCTTGGGTAATTCGAGAGTGTGTGAAAATTGAATCCTGTACACTAAATTTCAAAGCATACAATCAACATGTATTTTCAGGTTATTTGCAATATTAAAGATTCTTCTAGTATGTATTTTCACCAATTTCAATGTTAAAACATAAAAATTCCAAGACAGCACATTAATTTCAGGTTTGTATCTCATTTTACAGATATTTGATGAGATTCTGCAATGAATTACATCGTGTCACTGCGATAACTTATATGATGTTCAGAATTTCTCTTTTATTTCAATTGCGTTAATTTAATTATCTCCCACCTACATTTGACCCAAGGATATTGTATAGCTATGCACTATACACTATTCTTGCATTTGACCTGCAATCCTACGTTCCACGTTGATATGGATTTTAGGGAAAATTTTCATTATTTTCGAATGTCATGAAATTTCGGGCTTCACTCCATGTTAGAAGGAATATTGTGTAGGAAGTGGAAGATAAAATAAAGAGCAGAAAGAGATTGGAAGGAGAAGAGGAGAAATGACAAAATGAAGAAGAAGAATAGGATGAAAAAAAGGAGAACAGAGAAATAAAGAAAATGAGAATGGAGAAGAAAAAGAAGAAGAAAAGGAAGAAGAAGAAGAAGAAGAAGAAGAAGAAGAAGAAGAAGAAGAAGAAGAAGAAGAAGAAGAAGAAGAAGAGGAAGAGGAAGAAGAAGAAGAAGAAGAAGAAGAAGAAGAAGAAGAAGAAGAAGAAGGAGAAGAAGGAGAAGAAGAATAGGATAAAAAGGAGAACAGAGAAATGAAGAAGAAAAAGAAAAAGAAGAAGAAGGAGAAAGAGAAGGAGGAGAAGAAGAAGAAGAAGAAGAAGAAGAAGAAGAAGAAGAAGAAGAAGATGAAGCAGCAGATAAGGAGAAGAAGGATACTGGGAAAGAAGAAGAAGAACATTTAGTAATTCATGTGAACCAAGATGATAACAAGAAAGTTTGTTATGTAAGGCCTTGACTCCACCGTATACTGTGTCAGCACGACGGTATTACACACAGTTATTGTGCACCGTACTGTGGCAATTCGAGGTGTAATAGAATGCTGCAATGCCGGTGTAATCCAACTGACAGACCAAGTTGGCAAGTCGGTGGCAATTAAGAGAAGGCAGGAAGGCATGCCAGAACTCGGTGGCAATTTAGAGAAGGCAGGAAGACATGCCACAACTCGGTGGCAATTTAGAGAAGTCAGGAAGGCATGCCACAACTCAGTGGCAATTTAGAGAAGGCAGGAAGGCATGCCAGAACTCGGTGGCAATTTAGAGAAGGCAGGAAGGCATGCCACAACTCGGTGGCAATTTAGAGAAGGCAGGAAGGCATGCCACAACTCGGTGGCAATTTAGAGAAGGCAGGAAGACATGCCACAACTCGGTGGCAATTTAGAGAAGGCAGGAAGACATGCCACAACTCGGTGGCAATTTAGAGAAGGCAGGAAGGCATGCCACAACTCAGTGGCAATTTAGAGAAGGCAGGAAGGCATGCCAGAACTCGGTGGCAATTTAGAGAAGGCAGGAAGGCATGCCACAACTCGGTGCATTTAGAGAAGGCAGGAAGGCATGCCACAACTCGGTGGCAATTTAGAGAAGGCAGGAAGGCATGCCACAACTCGGTGGCAATTTAGAGAAGGCAGGAAGACATGCCACAACTCGGTGGCAATTTAGAGAAGGCAGGAAGGCATGCCACAACTCAGTGGCAATTTAGAGAAGGCAGGAAGGCATGCCAGAACTCGGTGGCAATTTAGAGAAGGCAGGAAGGCATGCCAGAACTCGGTGGCAATTTAGAGAAGGCAGGAAGGCATGCCACAACTCGGTGGCAATTTAGAGAAGGCAGGAAGGCATGCCAGAACTCGGTGGCAATTTAGAGAAGGCAGGAAGACATGCCACAACTCGGTGGCAATTTAGAGAAGGCAGGAAGGCATGCCACAACTCGGTGGCAATTTAGAGAAGGCAGGAAGGCATGCCACAACTCAGTGGCAATTTAGAGAAGGCAGGAAGGCATGCCACAAGTCGGTGGCAATTTAGGGAAGGCAGGAAGGCATGCCAGAACTCGGTGGCAATTTAGAGAAGGCAGGAAGACATGCCACAACTCGGTGGCAATTTAGAGAAGGCAGGAAGGCATGCCACAACTCAGTGGCAATTTAGAGAAGGCAGGAAGGCATGCCAGAACTCGGTGGCATTTAGAGAAGGCAGGAAGCATGCCACAACTCGGTGGCAATTTAGAGAAGGCAGGAAGGCATGCCACAACTCGGTGGCAATTTAGAGAAGGCAGGAAGGCATGCCAGAACTCGGTGGCAATTTAGAGAAGGCAGGAAGACATGCCACAACTCGGTGGCAATTTAGAGAAGGCAGGAAGGCATGCCACAACTCGGTGGCAATTTAGAGAAGGCAGGAAGACATGCCACAACTCGGTGGCAATTTAGAGAAGGCAGGAAGGCATGCCAGAACTCGGTGGCAATTTAGAGATGGCAGGAAGACATGCCACAACTCGGTGGCAATTTAGAGAAGGCAGGATGGCATGCCACAACTCAGTGGCAATTTAGAGAAGGCAGGAAGGCATGCCAGAACTCGGTGGCAATTTAGAGAAGGCAGGAAGGCATGCCACAACTCGGTGGCAATTTAGAGAAGGCAGGAAGGCATGCCACAACTCGGTGGCAATTTAGAGAAGGCAGGAAGGCATGCCAGAACTCGGTGGCAATTTAGAGAAGGCAGGAAGACATGCCACAACTCGGTGGCAATTTAGAGAAGGCAGGAAGGCATGCCACAAGTCGGTGGCAATTTAGAGAAGGCAGGAAGGCATGCCACAACTCGGTGGCAATTTAGAGAAGGCAGGGAGACATGCCACAACTCGGTGGCAATTTAGAGAAGGCAGGAAGGCATGCCACAACTCGGTGGCAATTTAGAGAAGGCAGGAAGGCATGCCAGAACTCGGTGGCAATTTAGAGTAGGCAGGAAGACATGCCACAACTCGGTGGCAATTTAGAGAAGGCAGGAAGGCATGCCACAAGTCGGTGGCAATTTAGAGAAGGCAGGAATGCATGCCACAAGTCGGTGGCAATTTAGAGAAGGCAGGAAGGCATGCCACAACTCGGTGGCAATTTAGAGAAGACAGAAGACATGCCACAACTCGGTGGCAATTTAAAGAAGGCAGGAAGGCATGCCACAACTCGGTGGCAATTTAGAGAAGGCAGGAAGGCATGCCAGAACTCGGTGGCAATTTAGAGAAGGCAGGAAGACATGCCACAACTCGGTTGCAATTTAGAGAAGGCAGGAAGACATGCCACAACTCGGTGGCAATTTAGAGAAGGCAGGAAGGCATGCCACAAGTCGGTGGCAATTTAGGGAAGGCAGGAAGGCATGCCACAAGTCGGTGGCAATTTAGGGAAGGCAGGAAGGCATGCCACAAGCCGGTGGCAATTTAGGGAAGGCAGGAAGGCATCCCATAAGTCGGTGGAAATTTAGGGAAGGCAGGAAGGCATGCCACAAGTCGGTGGCAATTTAGGGAGGGCAGGAAGGCATGCCAAAAGTCAGTGACAATTTAGGGAAGGCAGGAAGGCATGCCACAAGTCGGTGGCAATTTAGGGAAGGCAGGAAGGCATCCACAAGTCGGTGGAATTTAGGGAAGGCAGGAAGGCATGCCACAAGTCGGTGGCAATTTAGGGAAGGCAGGAAGGCATGCCACAAGTCGGTGGCAATTTAGGGAAGGCAGGAAGGCATGCCACAATTCGGTGGCAATTTAGGGATGCAGGAAGGCATCCCACAAGTCGGTGGAAATTTAGGGAAGGCAGGAAGGCATGCCACAAGTCGGTGGCAATTTAGGGAAGGCAGGAAGGCATGCCACAATTCGGTGGCAATTTAGGGAAGGCAGGAAGGCATCCCACAAGTCGGTGGAAATTTAGGGAAGGCAGGAAGGCATGCCACAAGTCGGTGGCAATTTAGGGAAGGCAGGAAGGCATGCCACAAGTCGGTGGCAATTTAGGGAAGGCAGGAAGGCATGCCACAAGTCGGTGGCAATTTAGGGATGCAGGAAGGCATCCCACAAGTCGGTGGAAATTTAGGGAAGGCAGGAAGGCATGCCACAAGTCGGTGGCAATTTAGGGAAGGCAGGAAGGCATGCCACAATTCGGTGGCAATTTAGGGAAGGCAGGAAGGCATCCCACAAGTCGGTGGAAATTTAGGGAAGGCAGGAAGGCATGCCACAAGCCGGTGGCAATTTAGGGAAGGCAGGAAGGCATGCCACAAGTCGGTGGCAATTTAGGGAAGGCAGGAAGGCATGCCACATTCGGTGGCAATTTAGGGAAGGCAGGAAGGCATCCACAAGTCGGTGGAATTTAGGGAAGGCAGGAAGGCATGCCACAAGTCGGTGGCAATTTAGGGAGGCAGGAAGGCATGCCAAAAGTCAGTGACAATTTAGGGAAGGCAGGAAGGCATGCCATAAGTCGGTGGCAATTTAGGGAAGGCAGGAAGGCATGCCACAAGTCGGTGGCAACTTAGGGAAGGCAGGAAGGCATGCCACAAGTCGGTGGCAATTGTGGGAAGGCAGGAAGGCATGCAACAAGTCGGTGGCAATTTAGGGAAGGCAGGAAGGCATGCCACAAGCGCACGATTGACACAATTGCAATCCTGGAATCTGGGAAACGGCAACGGGACGCGTTGGTGAGGCAGACACTCATCTCACCCGTTTCCATTAATTTATATTGCACGTTTCAAGCATTTCATTATTTGCAATGCCAACCGTCACGGATGAATGCTGTCTGACTTACGATCACTCATTGAAATCAACTGTTCTCTTCAAATATTGCTTGAGTTTTCTATATTGTTACTGTAGAGTGGTGAACATAATACGGTACATGTGAGGTCATGAGTGACTTTGAAATCAATAAGTAGGAGTTTGCTTTTGAACTTGTTGGTAATTTCAAATTTATTTGTTACTGGTGAATTTGTTGGGAGGGGATAGGCTTAGTGGTCCTGCTGATAAGCCATCGATTGATTCATTTTATGTTCACGCAGATTACATTATATACAGGCTTATACAATTAAATAGTAAATGTATAATTAAGTTGGTTCATAAATTCACTGTGAAAGCCAGGACAAGAGAAAACCGAACTAATAAGAGACTATGAATGTGAAACGATCAAAGTCTGATTTTTAATTTCCTTGCCCTATTACCATAGGTAAGGAGAGTATTGCTTTCCGAAAAAAATTAAGGGGTACCCCAATTTCTGAATTTCCATACGTTTCAAGGTCCCCTGAGTCCAAAAATGTGGTTTGTGTGTGTGTGTGTGTGTGTGTGTGTGTGTGTGTGTGTGTGTGTGTGTGTGTGTGTGTGTGTGTGTGTGTGTGTGTGTGTGTGTGTGTGTGTGTGTGTGTGTGTGTGTGTGTGTGTGTGTGTGTGTGTGTGTGTACACGATATCTCCTCTCCCATTTAACGGAATGACTTGAAATTTGGAACTTAAGGTCCTTACAATATAAGGATCCGACACGAACAATTTCGAACAAATCCAATTCAAGATGGCGGCTAGAGTAGCGAAAATGTTGTCAAAAACAGGGATTTTCACGATTTTCTCGAAAACGGCTCCAACGATTTTGATCAAATTTATACCTAAAATAGTCATTGATAAGTTCTATCAACTGCCATAAGTCCCATATCTGTAAAAATTTCAGGATCTCCGCCCCATCTATGCAAAGTTTGATTTTATATTCCCAATTATCAGGCTTCAGATACAATTTTAACAAAAAATTTAATTGGAAAAGATTCAGCATGAAAATCTCTACAATTTAATTATGTTCAGTAACATTTTCACCTAAAATTGAAAATAAGCTTGAAATTCGAGAAAATGTGATTATTTCAATTGCAAACTTTTGACAACTTTTGATTCTATTGAATCATTCACTATGAAGCGATAGCAGACCTCGTGTGTTTCCAGCGTTATTGTCCTGTCACCAGCTGGCTCAGATCTTTGAATAGTAGTAGACTTGAGATGCGCGGGAAAACTAGCGTCAGGTGATCAATTTTCATAACGGCAAGGAAAGTTGTGTGAGTGCGCCACACCAAATTTTTTCACTTTTGGTTTCATATTAATCAAGAGTTGTAGTATAATTCATTCATTGATGAATAAAATAAATAATCTGGTGTAGACTAAGAACTATTTCTATCCATTCCCATTGCAAACTATTTATTCCCATTTGTGGCAGATGTCTATTCAGGTTGAAGGAAATCTGGAAATATTTCAAAGGAGAGAGTTTTCACAATTTTTATTAATAGTTTAGTTGGTGTTTCATAGCAAAAAGCAGGCAGGCTCTGTTCGTCTGCAAAGCAACATTGACCTATTTCATTCTTATTCCGCGGCTGCATCCCTCCCTACAAAAAAAGAGAGAGAGAGTGTAAGAGAGCGCAAAGGAACGTGTGAAATTGAATCTCGGAGCAGAGCTAGATAATTTCTTGCGATTGGAAAACAATAGTCGTGCAGTGCAACTATTTATTAGTGATTGGATAAGGAGTGGATGGAGGGGCTGTGATTGGTAATGCAGTTCTATATTGGCGGTGCATCTTCAGGTAGTTCATTTTTACAGTTATCTAAATTGATAAGGCAAGCAAACAGATGTAGAAAAGGACTAAGTAATAAGAACTGCAACTGGGAACCGAACTGATCTTGGCGGTGCGATGCGGTTCAGCCTAACGAAGTAGACAACACAACCACTAGGCTACTTCTCTTATCATCATCGTATTTTTCCTTTTCTTCTTCTTCTTCCACCCTCTCCTTCTTCATCATCATCATCATCTTCTGCTTCTACCTTTTCTCTTCTTCTCCTGAATCCTCTTCTATCATCCGTTTCTCACATAACATTCCTCTCACTTCTCCTCCTCCTCCTCCTACTCCTCATCCTCCTCCTCCTCCTCCTCCTTCTCCTCCTCCTCCTCCACCACCACCACCACCACCTCTTCCACTTGTTCTTGTTCTTCTCTTTCTTTTCTCCTTCTCCTTCTATCTTTTCTCTTCTGCTTCTCCTAAATTTTCTTCCATCATTCGCTACTCTCTTTCCTCTCACTCCTCCTCCTAGTCCTTCTCCTCGTCCTTCTCCTCCCCCTCCTCTCCCTCACCCTCACTATTCTTTTTCTCATTCTTCTTCTTCTTCTTCTTCATCATCATCGTCTTCTTCTTCATCTCCTTTTTCTTTTTCTTCTTATTCTTCCCTCCCACTTTCTTCTTCTCCTTTTCATCTCTATTATCTCCTAATAATTTTGCACGAAGGTATCTTTTTCATCTTCTTTTCCATCTTCTTAGTATTTTTAATTCACTTTTCTTCTTCTTAACTTCTTCATCTTCTCCTTCTTGTTATTCTTGTTCTTGTTCTTGTTCTTCTTCTTCTTCTTCTTCTTCTTCTTCTTCTTCTTCTTCTTCTTCTTCTTCTTCTTTTTCCCTCCTACTTTCTTCTTCTCCTTTTCATCTCTTTTATTTTCTAATAATTTCGTACGAAGGTATCATTTTCTTCTTCTTTTCCATCTTCTTAGTATTTTTCATTTACTTTTCTTCTTCTTCTTCACTTCTCTATCTTCTCTTTCTTGATTATCTCTCCTGCTTCTCCCAAATCCTCATCTTCACTTCCTTCTTCTTCTTTCTCTTATCAACTACTTCTACTAAAATATTTTTCCCACTATTCGTCTTACACTCTCATTTTTCCCCTCACTCTCCTTCTCCGTTTTCTTCTTCATCCTTCTCCTCTCTTTCTAAGCTATTGTATATAAGTGTATAAGCCAGTATATATTGTAGTCTACATAAATAAAGTACTCAATCAATCTCCCTTTTCTTCTTGCACATTTCTTCTGTTTTTGTTACCAATCTTCCTCTTCTCATACTCATTTTTAACTCTTTCTTCTTCTATCTTCACTCTTCTGCTCCTCCTAGATTCTCTTTTATCAAACGATTCTCACTCATTTCGCACTACCTTTTTTCCTTATCTCTCTCCTCTCTTTCTCCTCTCCTCTATTCCTTCTCCCCCTCCTCCTCCTCCTCTTTTGGTAGAGAGTTAGTGGGGAGGTTATTTTTAATAATCTTCCCGAAGAATGGACATTGATAGTCCAAAGCTCCGCCAATTTATGTCGATGCATAACAATATAATTATCTATAGTTACTATATTACAAATTGCTTATTCATATCATATACAGTTCAATAATTATTTTCCCTACAGTTACGTTGAAAAGTGGCCATTGCTGCACTGATTACAGAACGCAAAGAATCACTTTTCCGCTCTAGTGCGGGAAAAATTTTTCTGCACTCCAGATTTGCAACATGGCAACGCAAAATACTTAGTAGGTTATATGGAGCAACAGTGCAGCAAAATCAAAATGAAGTTGGTAACAGTGACTGCTGTGGCTGCTATAGTGAGCAGAGGTGCAACCAAGCACAACGCGCTAATTATTACTATTATATATTATAACCAAGGACAACGAGGACTTTAGGATTTTGGGATTAAGGTTTTTATCAATAATAAAATTACACAGAAAAAACATTTGATGGATTTCAGGCAATTTTACCCATAATTACCCACTTTTCATATTCAATGGTAACTGTAGGAAAAACTTAATGTGAAATAAGTGCGCAAAGTTCCTCTGCTGCACTCAAGAAACCATTCCGCCCTCGCTTACGGCTCGGGCGTAAACGTTTCTTTCGGTGCAGCAAACTGTCACTTTGCGCACTAGTTGCACAAATAACTATTCTTAGTCTCTATTATGTAAATTCATCTATAATTTTGCTGTATTGTAAGCTATTGTATATAAGTGTATAAGCCAATATATATTGTAATCTACATATAAAGAACTCAATCAATCAATCTCCCTACTACTCCGTCCTCCACCTTTCTTCTCCTTTCCATCACTTTTTTCTCCTACTGGTTTCGCACTGCCACTTCTTCTTCTACTTCTTTCACATCTGCCTCTTCTCATATTCATTTAATACTTACTTTAATCTATACTTTATTGCCAAAAAGAAAACAAAAACAATTTACTCATACACGAGCAAAAATAAAAATAAAATGTACATAATACAATTACACATCATACATGCATATGCACATTAGAGAAGAAAAACTAATTATTATAATAATATTTCTAGGCATCACCAGCAAAAAGATAACTCTTTGCCCGCTGGTGAGAGTTGCTAATTAAAAAAATCCTCAAGATAACTAGAAATTGAAACAAAAAGGCTTTATAACAAAAGTAGAGACACAAAATATACTTTAAATCAATATACTTCAAAAATATGGTCCAAAGTAGAATAATTCAAACCTATATTGATAACAATTTATAAAAGGTCAGAATCAAGAGAAATACCAAACTGATTTTGCACTACCTTTTTTTCCTTATCTTTCTCTCTCCTCTCCCCCTCCTTATCATTCTCCTTCTTCTCATCCATTTCCTTCACCTCTTCCTCCTCCTCCTCATTCACCACCTCTTCATCCTCCTCCTCCTCCTCCTCATCTCCCTCTTCCTCCTCCTCCTCCTCCTCCTCCTCCTCCTCTTCTTCCTCATCTTCCTCCTTTCCCTTCTCCTCCTCCTCATCCCCTCTTCCTCCTCCTCTTCCTCCTCCTCACCATCCTCCTCGTCCACCACCTCTTTATCCTCCCCCCCTCCACCTCTTCCTCCTCCTCCTCACCCACACTTCACCCTCTACTTCTCCTTCTCTAGTTCACCGTCTCTTTCCTCTTCCATCACACCACTGCTTCCGATTGTCTGAATGCTGATTGTATGTTTGAGGTCAATAATAGAAGCAGATGCTCCTTGAGTAGCAATGAGGTGGCGGGAGGAGGTGAGGGGTGACCCCACCCTCCGTCGACCAAGTGCAGTTGCAATTGCAGTCGGCAGATGCAGTTGGGCCTCGCACTGCATTTCATTGCATTCCTGCATCAGGTCGTGTCTTGCCAGTTACGGTAACAGAAGCATTTTCACAGGAGAATCGCTGCTGTATTTTCTGGTCGGGTGAGACGGCGCACACAATGCAACTAAATTGTCGTGGAAACAGCTGTAAGGCGCCAGAAGCATTTCCAAATATTTCAATAATCTTTGTCGATAATATAAAGATAGAATGAGTGTAACGTTGCCAAATAATAGCTGATCGTGAATGAGAAATAATCAACATCATTATATTAAGCGAGCAATTTCTGTATTTTTATATTCATATTTATATCTGGTTATTTATGTTCAACGGTCGAAATTTATTATGATTATTTTTTTAGTATTATAATTTTTACAAGAAGCACTGAATGGGAGAGAAAAACTAAGGATACTCCTTGTACTATTTCTCTCCCAAATCTAGATAATAATTTAAAAGTCCGAAATGAGGTTATGATTCCACTTTTCAGTAATTTAGTTCTTTTTCACGCAAAATCAACTAAAACTAAGAATTTTGAAGGTTGAGAAACTGGATAGGAAACAAAAATATTACACTCAAATCACTGATGATAAACGGATCTCGAAAACGGTTCTAACGATTTTCACGACATTAAAAGGATAATTCATCCTTGGCTGAAACAGCTGTGGATAGTAAAAAAGTGAGTATGTAAAAAATCAAAATATCGCATCCCAGAAATTCATAAGATGACATATAGCCAGCTGTGAAATACAAACACGATCATTTTAGAGAATTGTGTTCTGTTTATCAATAAATAAAAATCTGGTGTGGCGCACTCACACAACTTTCCTTGCCGTTATGAAAATAGATCACCTGACGCTAGTGTGCACGCGCAACTCAAGTCTACTTATAAACAAAGAAATGAGCCAGCTGGTGACAGGACAATAACGCTGGAAACATACGAGGTCTGCTATCTCTTCATAGTGAATCATTTAATAGAATCAACAGTTGCCAACAGTTTGCAATTGAAATAATAGCATTTTCTCGAATTTCGTGCTTATTTTCAATTTTAGGTGAAAATGTTACAAAACATTAATTGTAGAGATTTTCATGCTTGATCTTTTCCACTAAAAATGTATTGTTTAAATTTTATCTGAAGCTTAATAATTGGGAATCTAAAATCGAACTTTGCATAGATGGGGCGGAGCTCCTGAAATTTTTACAGATATGAGACTTGTGGCAGTTGATAGAGCTTATCAATACTATTTTTGGTATAAATTTAATCGAAATCGTTGGAGCCGTTTTCGGGAAAATCGCGAAAAACCCTGTTTTTGACAACATTTTCGCCATTTTAGCCGCCATCTTGAATTGCATTTGATCGAAATTGTTCGTGTCGGATCCTTATAGGGGAAGGACCTTAAGTTCCAAATTTCAAGTAGTTCCGTTAATTGGGAGATGAGATATCGTGTACACAGACGCACATACACTCATATACACACACACACCACACACACACACACACAACACACACACACACACACACACACACACCACACACACACACACACACACACCACACACACACACACCACACACACACACACACACCACACACACACCACACACACACACACACACACCACACACACACACACACACACAACACACACACCACACACACACCACACACCACACACCACACACACACACACCACACACACACACACACACCACACACACACACACAACACACACACACACATACAGACCAATACCCAAAACCACTTTTTTGGACTCAGGGGACCTCGAAACCTATAGAAATTTACAAATTGGGGTACCTTTTTTTCGGAAAGCAATACTTTCCTTACCTATGGTAATAGAGCAAGGAAAATAAAAATAACGAGTGAAGCTCGGTGCCCCGATATTTTTTCTAATACACCTGATGAATAGAATGACCAAGTGCCTATTATCTGTCGAACGCTGACTCATCTGTTCCAATTTTCATCATACTGTTTTCGTACAGTTGACTTGAAGACCTCTCTAGGCTGGAGAACTCCAAAGTTAGTAGTCAGTCTGTCTACTACAGTTGGGAGAACTCGACTCGCTAATGAAATATTGTACTGATTTCGAAATCAGCAACTTTCGATCATTATATACTAGTAGATCTGTGAACAGTAGACCTCACGCAGTATTCTCATCCACAAGTACCTGATTGAAACTATAGATCTTATGGAAATACAGCAATAGACTGGCTTCTCCAACACATCTGTGTAATCACTTGTCAGCTGATTTATGATGAATAATTCTATAGTCTGATTTTTACTCTAATATTGGCGTATGAAGGAGGCTCCTTTTTCCTTTTATATTATCATTGAAATGCGAAATTTCCAAAAACCTTGTATATACGTCGACGCGCAATTAAAAAAGGAACATACATACCTTGATGAAAGGTATCAAATTTCAAATTTGATGAAAATCTATTTCTGCGTTTCGCCGTAAATGCGCAACATATAAACATTTAACATTTAAACATTAAGAGAAACGCCAAACCATCGACTTGAATCTTAGACCTCACTTCGCTCGGTCAATTATGGAAATCAATGCAACTTTTCAGTTTACTCCATATATGGGTGAACAAGAAAGAATCAAAATTCAATTAGTATCGGTGTCTTTGTAATGATAAATCAGCAGTCTGCTGGATGATAAATCAATTGTTTTCTCATTCACATTGTTTACTCATTTTTTTCATGTTATCCTGTCCTGTTCTCAAAAAAGAAGAGGAGTGAATCAATTCTGTTTGCCAACAAAATCAATCATCTGTATCGAACTCAAATGATTCGATAATGTGTGCCGCTTGCACAAAAGCCGGTTAAATTTTAATCGTAATTAATTTCGCAAGAACCAATCAGAGAAGGCGTTTTTTTTCTCAAAAAAAATCAGCCTTCTCTGATTGGTTTTCGTGAAATTAATCACGATTGAAATTCAACCGGCTTTTGTGCAACCGGGCCTATGTGTTGAGAATTTGAAATTGATTGATGAAATCAATCGAAAGCAATCTTCGATTTATTCATGGAAACTCACAAACCGACAATGACTCGAGCCTAGTATTAAATAGGAGCTTTGCTGTTACTGACATTATTTGAAGTGACAGAGATCACCAAAATGAAATCTTCATATTATGTATGTTTAAACCATTATGTTTATGGTATTCTAAAGGTGCGTACAGATATACGCGCCGCGAACATGAGCAATTCACTTTAAATCAGCTGACTAACTGTATTTTTATAGAAATAAGGTAAGATACAGATATAGCTTGGCATCAGCTGATTAAAAGTGAATCGCTCATGTTCGCGGCGCGTAAATCTGTATGCACCTTGATAGAATTATCTATATAATTTGGCAATAAATTTCATATGATTTGAAACCCACAGAACATTTCCTGAAACCTTTTTTTCCATCGGAACAAATCCGGAAGATTGTTTTTCAGAAGTGTTGTAGGCTTGAAACTACAACTTATAAAAACTTCATCTTCATCAAATAGTTTTTTTGACATTAACAAATAATTTTCTAACATAAAATTTACATTGAAACGGGACCTGAAACATTGGACAGAGCTCATGGTAGAAAATTTGAAAGCCTAATTTAATAGCAGCGTAGGAGTTTTATCTTTGCTCTGGACGAAATAGTAATATTCAGTTAGTTGAATTATTTGTTTTGGGGTGGACAGCCACAGGGGCCTATCAGTGGCTGGCATCAGGCCATGGTTCATCATGGTGTATTGGGGGCGTAGTGAAATTATTACCTCGAGCAAGATGTCATCTTTCCTTGGCTTTTCTCTTCTGTATTTTTTCTTTTCTCCTCCTCCTCCTCCTCCTCCTCATCCTCTTCCTCCTCTTCCTCCTCCTCCTCCTCCTCCTCCTCCTCCTCTTCCTCCTCCTCCTCCTCCTCCTCCTCCTCCTCCTCCTCCTACTCCTCCTCCCTCTTCGTCTTCTTTTTTCCTTGTCTTCTCCTTCTATCTACTTCTACTTCTATCTTCCATGATCTGCTTCTCATCCGGCTCTTTCACTAGCATTTCTTTCCTCCTACTCCTCCTCCTCCTTCTTCGTCTTCTTTTTTCCTCATCTTCTCCTTCTATCTGCCTTCTCTTTTATTGTCCTTCATCTGCTTTCTATCCTGCTCTTCATCATTTCTTTTCTCTTCTGTCCTTTTAAACATTATTCATCTGCAACTCTCTCCTCTTTTCCTTGATCTTGTGTTTTTTCATCTCCCTCTAACAACAATTATTCATCTGCAACTCTCTCCTCTTTCCCTTGATCTTGTGTTTTTTCATCTCCCTCTAACAACAATAATTATTCATCTGCATCTCTTTCCTCTTCTCCTTGATATTGTGTTTTATCATCTCCGTAGATCCTCTTTGTTCATTGTACTTCCATACTATACAAATTCTCTCATCCCTTACCTACTCACGTTTTTTGGAAAAAATGTCACGTTTTTTGGAAAAATTGTCAAGTTTTTTGGAAAAAATGTCACGTTTTATGGAAAAAATGTCACGTTTTTTATTCTTCCCTGTATCATAAGAGAAACAAATTTTTACTCTTCAATTACATTTCAAATTCTTTTTACTTTTTCTCAGTGTGTCTCTTATCAATTTCCATCCTCATTGCTTGACATCTACTCCACTTCTTATCCACTACTGTGCTTTAATTCAAATTTATTGCATGTTATGCTTGCTCAGCATCTTGTTAGTATGCTTGGTGTTATTCTTCATTTACTTCTTTCTCTTCTACATTCTACCACCTTAAAATCTTCTCAAATTCTCTTCAACAATTTTCGTTCTTCTCTACAACAGTCCACATTTCTCTTCTCCACTTATAAAGCTTCTCTTCTTCATGTCCAACAGTTCACTACTCCCACCTCCATCACACACGCACTCTGTCTCTCTCTCTCTTTTTCTCTCTCTGGGTAGAGAGTTGGTAGAGAGTTAGTGGAGAGGATATTTTTAATATTCTTTCCGAAGAATGGACATTGATATGTCCAAGCTCCGCCAATTTATGTAGATGCATAACAATATAATTATCTATAGTTATTATATTACAAATTACTTTTTCATATCATATACAGTTCAATAATTATTTTCTTAGTCTATATTATGTAATTCATCTATAATTTTGCTGTATTGTAAGCTATTGTATATAAGTGTAATGTATATTGTAATCTACATAAATAAAGTACTCAATCAATCAAACAATCAATCTCTCTCTCTCTCTCTCTTATCAGTTGATAACCCTGATCTACTTTCAGCCTACTTCATTGTATTAATCAATAATTTGATCTTATCTACCTATATAATTATTTTACTTTATCATTTTTCTGTTTTTTTTCTCTTAAATATTCATATTAATTAAAACTTTACAGTATTTCCATTAATAAATAAATCCTTGATTTAATTAATGAAATTAACGTTTTGGTAGAGAGTTAGTGGGGAGGATATTTTTAATATTCTTTCCGAAGAATGGACATTGATATGTCCAAAGCTCCGCCAATTTATGTAGATGCATAACAATATAATTATCTATAGTTATTATATTACAAATTGCTTTTTCATATCATATACAGTTCAATAATTATTTTCTGAGTCTATATTATGTAAATTCATCTATAATTTTGCTGTATTGTAAGCTATTGTATATAAGTGTATAAGCCAGTATAAATTGTAATCTACATAAATAAAGTACTCAATCAATCAATCTCTCTCTCTCTTTAGGGTTGTGTGGTAGAGAGGACCAGGAGTCCTAACTCCGCCCTAATAAAGGCATATAATCAATCTCTCTCTCTCACTATCCAATCACGCACTATCGGTGCTCTCTCACACCCTCACTCTCTCTACCTACCAACTCTTTCACACCCTCACTCTCTCACACACACACACACTCTCTTACTCTATTTCTCTAAGTCTCTCTCACACGCACACTCACACTCTCACTCTATTCTAAACACAGTCCTGTCAATACCGATTTTTGTCCGTGACTCGATAACTCTTCGCCTCGGATAGAATTGGTGCTCGCCAAACCGATACCCTGCAATTACAAGCATCTATATGTAAACACTTATCCCCTTCCACCCTTCTTCGTCCAGTTTCCTCACTTCCTCAACCCCCCCCCCATCGATCAAACTATGAATCATACAAGAGCAGTGAATTCCACCCCCCCCCCACCACATGTTCCACATGCGAGAACCAACCAAAACACTTTATAGACTTGTGTGTGTTTGTGTATATCTACCTATATGTTGTTGTGTGTTTATATTTTTACCTATATGTTGGTGTGTGTTTGTGTTTATATGTACCTATATGTTAGTGTGTGTTTGTGTATATGTAAGTGAGCTTTATCGGTGCATCTTGGGTAATTCAATGCTTGAATGCACAATCAATTGCAAGATGGTTCCGGACGGTCGATTGCTGGTTACATGAGTGCTATAAGTGTGTGGCCGTTATTACTTCGTATTAGGCAACACTCCAACTGATAAATACAATCTGAACTAAATACATTTAGTATAAATCATGTGTGATAGCTGCAGACGTTTGTGGTCCAGTTGTGGATTGTAGTCATATAATGTGAGCTGGCTTAGGGCCAAATCATACTAGTAGTTCTGTGAACAGTAGACCTCGCGCTCATTAAGCTACATTGACCTGTTGTTATGTTTTCTCAAAAATTAATAAATAATTTATCAAATTGAAATGTCTTGAAAAAAACCTAAACAACATGAATAAAATAAAATATTGTACTGATTTCGAAATCAGCAACTTTTGATCGTTATATACTAGTAGTTCTGTGAACAGTAGACTTCACGCATTATTCTCATCCACAAGTACCTGATTGAAACTATAGATCTTATGGAAATAGGCTACAGCAATAGACTGGCTTCTCCACACATCTGTGTAATCACTTGTCAGCTGATTTATGATGAATAATTCTATAGTCTGATGTTTACTCTAATATTGGCGTATGAAGGAGGCTCCTTTTTCCTTTTATATTATCCTTGAAATGCGAAATTTCCAAAAACCTTGTATATACGTCGACGCGCAATTTAAAAAGGAACATACCTGTAAAATTTCATGAAAATCTATTGCCGCGTTTCGCCGTAAATGCGCAACATATAAACATTTAAACATTAAGAGAGATGCCGACTTGAATCTTGAACCTCACTTCGCTCGGTCAATTGGAGCGGTGAATAGTGGTCCTCCTACCTCTGTAGAGGGAGTATGTCATGAAGAAGAAGGGTATAAGAGAGGTTAGCAGCGTTATCAGAGAACTTTTGAGAAGTTATCAAAAGTTATTAGAGGAGTCTACATGTCTCTGTTTCTTCTATCTTTTATACTATATTTGAAATTTCATCCTTTCAAGAGACCGATCATTCAACTAGGATTCTTCAGTATTAAACTTACATTTTTTTCTGGTGGTGAGGTTTATGATTGTTTTGAGGTAAGCTTTGGTCTCTCCAAGGATGGTGAGGTTGATGATGATGATGATATATAAATGACCTTACATTTTTGATTAGATTATGGGCGTTCAAGTAGAGATTTTGGGGTCTGGGGCGTTTACATTGGTGAAGTTTTCCAGAACTCAAGTTCCCTTGACGTTTGTTTAAAATGAAAGTCTTCTAGAACTCAAGTTTTCTTGACGTTTGTGTAGAATGAATGTATTTTGTAAACTTGAAGTCTCAAGTTTCTTGATTCTTCACTCCTGAAGAATCTTCACTCCGAAGATACTTGAATACTCTCAATCAAGTATTCTTGATTCAAGTAGTTGTTGAACATGTTTGACTTTTGGATTAAACTTGAATCTTGAAGATTGTACCTTCAAGCTAAAAATTGAAAAATTAGATAAAAACAGTTGTCAGTCAATGTAGAATGTTTAAAAACAACTAAATAGAGAAATATGAAGAAAACTTTGAGGTTAATCAGATTTTTCATATCATAATTGCATAATGTTATAGATGAGGCCTTTAGAGGGATGAATCTAGTGATAAAGTAATAATGGACTTTCGTAGTTGTTTATATAGATATTATCCTTGATTACAGTGTTATTCTTATACAGTTATTTGTACTAGTTAACGTACGCTTGTCATAATTCTGTGTAATTTATTAGGTAGTTAGCAGTTTTTAGTTGTTTCTAGTTTACTTCCGTGTGTTACAGTGTTATAAGTAAGAATCTAATCTGTATAAATCGCCTCAAGTGTTTTATCGGTGTGGAAACCCGTAACAATAGTTTTGAAGTTATCGTTATGAAAACTATAGAAACTATAGTAGCTATGAAACTACTAAATCGAAGTCAACTTGACTTCAAATAAACATGACTTCTAGTTATCAAAATCTTCCATCAGACTTCAGACATCAGACATCAAAAATTTAACTCAGACGTTGAAAACTTGAATTAAGAAACCTTGATTTGTTGCATTGTTAAATCTTGGCAATAAAGAATTGAATTGGTCAATGAAATTGCGTTTCAGAATAATTGATAAATCAATATCGGCCTCAGACGGTCACCAATCCAAATGTGATAGCCTACCTTTCGTTCATCCCCTTTTTAATCTGGAAGACTAGATGCCAAACTAAAATCCACAGCGCCAGTAATCCCCCAATTGAAATGTAAAACAAATTCAACTAACGCCTACAACTACAACAAGTAACACCAAATTTCCATTCAATTTATTCCCTCCATTCACAATTTGATAGGAAAATTCGATTAGACCATTATTTAAAAATTCGTTGTAACGGAACTGGACAGGACATAATAGTCAATCGTTGCCGGCCGGTCCCACACTAAAAACGCAGTCTGCAACGTGATCACGATTACGATCTTGTCGCATTGAAAATTCGCATTTGAATTCCACCTGACGTTTACAACGCGCCTATAATAAACTACATGGCATATCTTGGACCGCTCTCACCCAGCTAGCGTACGGTTCCGCCGCATTACACCCCATACGTGTATAGAGTACACCCTATATACGTATATAGAGTATAGTGTATAGTGTCTAGTGTATAGAGTATGTGTAGAGTATGTATAGAGTATGAATATGTGTATTGTATGTACGGGCGGCAAACCTTGTTGAATTATTCATGTTTCAACCGCATCTCATATGGTTTACACCCATTGTTGCTATTTAACTGATATTGAATTGTTGACAGTTTTCATTTGCTCAGTACCCGTTTCAGACCGCAAATGGTTATTGCTCTTTTCCAATCTCCCAAAATGATAATCGCTGAATCCTGTGACAATTTCGTTGTCAGATAAGCGTGTGACAAACGCATTGAGAAATAACTGTTGACGATTTAATGAAGTGGAAATTAGTTTGATGTTCTGAATAAGGTTTGAAATTGGGATATTGGTTTGCTTATTTATTTATTTATTTATTTATTTATTTATTTATTCTAGATATTACAATTCACTTAATTGGATAGAAACACAGACCAACGTCCAAAACGTCTCTTATTCCAAATTTTGTTGAAAAATAATGTCAAAATAAAGGTTATGTTTACTCGTCCAATAAAACACAAATTTATGCTATGAGGAAAGTTAAAGTTCAAAGTAGTGTCTAAAAATATATTGAGCTGGAATTTTGAATTCAGAATGATTAAAATACCAAATATAGTCAAATATTGCACTTAATATCACCGCACTTTGATAAATTAAGTTATTTTAGAAAATTTTGAAGCCAAAAATATACACACAACTTTCCACTAGGCACCGCTGTATTCAAAACTGTTAATCTCCACTGTAAATTTCTACATACATAATCCACTATAAAATAACTTCACTTACATGGGATATAGATGCCTTACTTAATTGCATTGAGAAATAACTGTTGAACATGTAATGAAGTGGAAATTAGTTTGATGTCATAAATAAGATTTGAAATTGGGATATTAGTTTGCTTAAGCGCTGTATTCAAAACTGTAAATCTGCACTATAAATTTCTACATACATAATCCACTATAAAATAACTTCACTTATATGGGATATAGATGCCTTACTAAATTGCATTGAGAAATAACTGTTGAACATGTAATGAAGTGGAAATTAGTTTGATGTTCTTAATAAGGTTTGAAATTGGGATATTAGTTTGCTTAAGCGCTGTATTCAAAACTGTAAATCTGCACTGTAATTTTCAACATAATACATAATGGGACACACATATCCACTATAAAATCACTACTTCACTTATATGGGCTACTTTATTCAAAACAATATAAAACTTGTAATCTTCAATTTGACTTAAATAATACTATTTTTGATAAAATTAATAATAACTTCATCAAAAAATAATGAATAAGAAATAAATATATGAACATAATTATATTATCTAGTATCAACTTGTTACTTTTACATTCTAACTTGAAAATGGCCAAAGTAGGTCGAAACTAGTCGTTAAAATGTTTTAAAGTTTTTAAAATGTTTTAATAAAAGGGTATCACAAGTTTTATATTGTTTTTATTAATAATCCACTATATTAATCTATCATAACTAAATAATAGAACTATAACTCAATGTAATGATTTGAATAATCCTGAAACAGCTTGTTGATTATTCTTTCACACGACTCCTGTCCTGCTATTTGATTTTTCCTATAGTGAGGTCCACGTTATAATGGCAGTGGATAAAGATAGAAGAATGGCGATGCCGATTCTCTGCATTAATTAATTCCATTTCTACAGTGTCAAAAACATAATTGGCATCGTTGTGGACCTAGAAAAGGATAGTACCACCGGCTTTGTCGAATGATAGACAAGGATAGCAAAACCAAAGTTGATCAAATACTGTCATTATAACGTGGACCTCACTATAGCTTTTTTGCAAAGTTTGAATCTTTCTTATGAGTTATCGATATCGATTAATATCTCAAAACCTTTTGATATAAATATGTAGTGGGATATTCACATTACCATTCTCTTTTATTTAAAGTTGACTTAACATACAGCGATATAAAATTTAGTTCGATAGCTGTAGATGCTACAGCACTAGTAAACTTGTAAATTTGAACTTAATCCATATTAGACAACATCCTTTCCATTTAACCAATTAAAATTGTTTTATGATGTAGTAACATGAACTTTCAACACAAATATTAATTTCACAGGTCATCTTGACTCATTCAAACCAGCGCATGCTTTGAAAAAAATAGTTCTCAAAAAATTCTATAAATTGCCAGATGTGAAAATTGCAACTGATTATCACCGCTTATTCTCATCAACAACATTCTGGTTCAATTTATTGTTATTACCGTAATTATTTTTATCACAGCTTCCCACCTCTTCATATTCATTTAATATTTTCTTCAACCTTTCCCCCACCTATCTCCATTTTTTTATATTTTTCACGTCCTCTACCTTCTCCTCCTCCTCCTCCTCCTTCTACTCCTCCTTCTCCTCCTCCTCCTCCTTCTCCTCCAACTCCTCATCTCTTGTGTCATCTTTCACGGTCCACTGGTTAAAGGATCCGATTCTAAAACGACCGCCCCGATCAAAATTGAAATCACAGCCGATCCATCTTGTTCCTCCTCCTCCTTAATTAGAGCACGTAATATTGACACCTCACCCTCCTCCTCTCACTCCCTCCAAATACCTTTCTCCATTATCAACCGCCAAATAATTATTATTAAAACAAGGACAGCAGCCATCTCCGAAACAGCTTTTGCCCTATCGTCACCTTCGAAATAGCTCCTGTGTCGGTAGGTGGATTACAAGTATAGTATTATAGTATATACTTCCTATATACTATCTTTGGATGGATTATACCTCACAGATTGACTTCGCTCGGATTGGAAGCCCCAAATTGGAAACTCTGCAACGTGCCAACGTCCACATCAAGCTCTAATAAACATATCAGGAACTTGAATTAGCTTCCGACATTCTCTTTATCAATGAACGTTTTCTAGTGGAGCTACTTATTGCGTGATGATAATCTTCTCATTATAAATAATTATCTTTACCCGGGTTTAATATTTTTCTTTGATTCCTCTCCCTTATTCTTTTTGCACTTGAAAGTTTCTATTTTCAGGTAAGAGCTGCAACGTTTCTCGGTGCTACTTATTTGTTTCATATCTGTTGATAGTGTTGTGTGTAGGTTGGCAATAGTCAAAGTAAAATTAAATGGCAAAGTCGCAGTTGCAGCAGGAAGCAAGTGATGTTCTTGTAAGTAATGCCGATTCAATTATTTACAAAAACATTTCATACTATTGTAATTTGAATAGCATTCCATTTTCATTTCGATCAATAGTTATACTCTTCATACTTTGTGAAATTCTTCGAATCTTTATTCTTTTTTTCTACAATGAAGAACAGATCGAGAGAGAAAAACTAAGAATACCTTTTACTATTCTCTCCCAAATTTAGGTAACATTTGAAGTCCAAAATGAGGTTATGTCTTCTGGATTTCCACAAAATTTTCAGTCCAATATTTATACAAACCAATCTATATTTTCATTTATTGTTTCCAGATTTCAGATTGAATTGTTTGTTTTTCATATTAATTTATTTTGTGAAGTAAGAATGTACTGTAATCTGTGGTTTATGGATAGAAGATAATCGTATCACTTCATTCCTCTTATTTTGCCTTTTTCTGAAATTATTATCACAAGCTCATCAAACACACCGTTGTTAATAATAATTGAAAATAGCATGTATACTGTAAATTTATGTGAAGACATGCCAAGTTTATAGTTATTTGTGGAAACTCATCTAGAATGAGACCACCAGCTAAGGTAGGAGATAATTGGCTCTCCATCACTTGCTTCCTGCTGCAACTGCTGACAATAATGTGATTGAAAGATGGTGTCGATATATTGAGAGTCTCGTATTCTACTTTGATATTGTCTGTATCATCTTGAACACTAAACAGGCAAAGGTGAACCTGCTCGTGAAACTATAGTGAGGTTACGTAATAATGGTAGTGGAGAAACATTAGAGAACAAATTTGTCGAACCTCTGCCTTGACACTGCCTTCTGTAGAAGATAGCTGATAGCCGTATATTTGATGTAATATTAACTGTTCATTCTTGTTGAAAATAATCAATTATATTTTTTTACCAAGATCTATATTTTCCAATGATTTAATAATTGAATGAAAAAGACTAAGAAATTGTCAAAAAACCACAGACTTATTGATACTTAGAAAGACCGGTTCACCATTGTCAATCTCTGATAAACTAAAACTAAATACAAGAGCAGCAGAATTTATACTAGTAGGCGAGTACTGCTATTGGTCAAGGGCATGCAATAGCCCAATAGCCCAGGGTATGCAATAGTATAAATTCTGCTGCTCTTGAATTCAGTTTTAGTTTATCAGAGATTGAAAATGGTGTTATAAGTATCAATAAATCTGTGGTTTTTTGACAATTTCTTAGTCTTTTTCATTTAATATGAATAATTACTACGATATCAACTTCTCAACTACACAAAAAAAGATTTAATAATTTATCCCAAATAAATTTGGTAAAAATGTTAATAATCGAGAACAAATATTTCGTTGATTAATTACATTTCCACATTTTCAAAAAACGATCTGGCAAAATTGCGGAGTAAGAAAAGAATAGCGATATCTGCTTTGTGAATGATAGACAAGGATATCAACACCAATTTCTTAATCAAATATTTTCTTCTTAACGTGGACTTCACTTAAGATTGTAGGCAGGAAACGATGGAGTGTTCTACTCTTAGTGTTTGTCTGGATTCTTCCAATAAATTGATTGTATGTTTTAATATTGGCCCCGCAGAAGGAAATTTTATTTACAGTACAGTTTAGTATTAAATATCGGGGCACCGAGCTTCGCTCGTTATTTTTATTTATTGATAAACAGAACACAATTCTCTAGAATGATCGTGTTTATATTTCACAGCTGGCTATACGTCATCTTATGAATTTCGGGGATGCGATTTTGATTTTTCACATAGGTACTCACTCAATCACTCACTTTTTTACTATCCGCAGACGACGAAAGTCTCAGCTGTTTCAGCCAAGGATGAATTTATCCTTTTAATGTCGTTCAGCGTGCTTTTCCAAGGATGAGACCTAGTGCAATCGAATGTTTATATCATAACCCTACAGTACCTATCATAAACCACTACCTATCATAAACATTTGTTCGAAATGTTCCAAATTTCGTGAAAATCATTAGAGACGTTTTCGAGATCCGTTGAATATAAAAAAACCAGATATAAAAATACAGAAATTGCTCGCTTAATATAATAGGATTTATACAATTTATGTTTTATTCATGATGTTTGTAACTTATTTTATTTTGCAAATACATTTCAATTCTAATTTGAATGTTGTATGTTGACAGCACACTCTGACTGGGCACAGCGACAAGGTGATGGCAGCCAAATTCATTGGAGAGGCAACCAAAGTGGTCACTGGCAGTTATGATAGAACTTTGAAAATTTGGGACCTAAGAGGAAGGGCTTGTGAGTATTAAACCTCATATAAGTGAGTCACTTATCATATCATAAAACGTTATTACAGCTCAAGGATGGTATATAGCATCTATACACTATTCTTGATTACAGCTTACATCATACAAACATTTATAGGTCGGATGGATAAGATATTATTTTAGAACTGGATATCAAGCATATAGATCAATCCAAAATAGTATTACACTCTGTGTATGAGTCACTTATAAAGTATTATGAAAAGTTATTAAAACTCACATTATACAAATATTTATAGGTCGGATATATAATTTTTTTATCACTTTAGAACTGGATATCGAGCATATAGATCAATCCAAAATAGATCCAAAATAGTATTACACCTCGCGTTAGAGTCACTTATCAAATCACAAAAGTTATTACAGCTTACATGATACAAACATTTATAGGTCGGATAGATAAGATATAATTTTATAACTGGATATCAAGCATATAAATTAATCCAAAATAAATCTACAATAAAAGGATAGAATGACATTTTTGTACCTAGCTTTCAAATAATTATTAGCATATTGTTCTTGATTGGAATTATTCCTGCCTCCACATCGAAAATTGTTTTCTGTTTCACCAAAGGCAAGGAAAGTATTGCTTTCCAAAAAAAGTACCCTAATTTCAAGTTTTCTATACGTTTCAAGGCCCCCTGAGTCCAAAAACATGATTTTTGGGTGTTGGTCTGTATGTGTGTATGTGTGTATGTCTGTGAACACAATAACTCCATTCCTAATTAACCGATTGAGTTGAAATTTCAAACTTAAGGTCCTTATACCATGAGGATCCGACAATAAGAGATTCAATAAAATACAATTCAAGATGGCGGAAAAAATGCTAAAAAACATGTTTTTCACGGTTTTCTCGAAAACGGCTCTCAAATTTCCTTCAAATTCATACCATGGATAGCTATTTATAAGCCCTAATTTCTGACATGAGTCTCATTTCTGGGAAATTGCAGGAGCTCCGTAATATTATTAACGAATATCGATATTATTCTTGAGAAAAATGTCGGATAATTACTGAAAAACCATGTTTTTCACGGTTTTCTCGAAAACGGCTTTAACGATTTTCTTCAAATGTATACCATGGATAGCTATTTATAAGCCCTATCAACTGACATGAGTCTCATTTCTGGGAAAATCACAGGTGCTCCGTAAAATTCTTGAGAAAAATAGCGGATAATTACTAAAAAACCATGTTTTTCACAATTTTCTCAAAAATGACAACCGATTTTTTCCAAATTCATACCCTGTATAGTTATTTATCAGCTCTATCTACTGACATGAATCTCCTTCCTGGGAAACTAATGGGGGGTCCACCCCATCTTTGAGAAATGGACATGAAATGTAACCTCCTTCTCGTGCTTGAGGTACGAGGTAGGTAGAGCAGTTTATAAATAGAACACAAAGTCGAGATATTTCATCTGTAGAACATCTGTTTTGACAACTTTTTAAAAAAAATCATCAATTTCACAATATTTATACAAAGGAAAAAGTACTCTGAGAACAACTCTATATACACACTAGCCGTCAGGCTCGCTTCTCTCGCCATATCCGTCTAGCCAGGGGGCTCCGCCCCCTGAACCACCGTCTGGATCGTTCAGGAATGAGAACCGCAGGCTCGCTTCGCTCGCCTGCATTTTTTCATTTGAGCATTTTTATCATATGTTAGGAGAATCCAGTCGGGGGTCCAGACTAAACGTCTTGCTAAACGGATATGGCGAGCGAAGTAATATAATATTCCCAGGATTGAAGTAGCAGTGCCCAATCAATTTTTCCTCAACCTCAAATCCTCAATCAATTTTTCAAAGTCAACTCAACTTAATGCAACCTGACAAAATTATTAATTTAGTTGCCAGTTAACAACTGTTTCGAAGAGGTACTTTATCTAGATTATAGTTCTATAGTAACATATGATATGGAAATTCCAATTATAATTAAGAGATTGGGAGAAGAATAATATACATGCTAAAAGACGAACTTTAAACCCTTAAAAACAACCCTTAGATTTAAAATATTGCCAAAAGATTTCTTAGTGCGCCTCTAAAGGGCCAACTGAACATACCTACCAAATTTAAACGTTTTTGGTCCGGTAGATTTTTAGTTCTGCGAGTGAGTGAGTGAGTGAGTGAGTGAGTGAGTGAGTCAGTCAGTCAGTCAGGCAGTCAGTCAGTGAGTGAGTGCCATTTCGCTTTTATATATATAGATATTACAGTAGTCTGATCGTATTTCAAATTAATATGTTGCCGCCAATCGTCATTAAGTTATTTTCCTAAATTATTCTCGTTTGAGAATGAGCCTTACAGTTCAATGAGCAAGGAAAGTTGTGTGAGTGTACCACACCAGATTTTTTCCTATGAAATCGAGGGTAAATTCATTGATTTTAACTTCTTTCCCTCAAATATCATGTTGAAAAACATATATAAGGTTTCTGTACTGTGATTCTGTACTGTATTAACAGAACCTGGTTCTGTTAATATTGTAGTATTATAAAATTATAAAAGTGGTTGAGAATTTCAATTTGTGCTTTCATTATGGAAAAGTACCACAACATCACTCACAACACAACTGTAAAATATATAAAATATTTCAGAAAATTCAATAGTTTTTTCCATAAAATATGGCAGTAAGCTTTATAATAAAATCATAATTGGCAGGATCTTTTCTGTTTAGTATGTATTTCTCATCCAAGTTCAAGAGCTATATGTTAACAAGTTTATGTCGACATGTATTACTCTCTTCCAAGCAACCATAAGTGGTTTTTCTATAGATATAATTCAATAGTGGGCGAATCATAAGTGGAATGAGAATTTCATCTCTATTTCAATTGAAGTAATAATGGAATTCAGAACAGATCATTATATGGATAGACCACTGATTCTATATTTTTTTATGAATTCGAACATTTTTCAATTGAAATTCGAACATCTATTGAATCCAATCGAGCTCTTATAATAAGAAATCAAGCAATTTGTATTCTATATACACATTTTTCAATTCATGGGACACCAATTCTTATTTTTTCTATTCTTTATAATTATAGTAACTAAGTGATTGTTAAATCAGTTCTATTGCAATAATTGATTTGACATTTGAAATTGTTTGTTTATTGCAGGTCAACACACAAAATTCGCTGGATCCAGTTGCAACGACTTGGTGACCAGTGATGGTTCGGGATCCACCATAATCAGCGGCCATTTTGATAAGAAGATTCGATTCTGGGATACAAGAACTGAAAGCTTGGAGAATGTCGTTCAACTCAATGGCAAAATCACATCTCTGGACATATCTAAAGGTAGAAAACGGTTTTGTCATTCTAATACGCTTCTCACATATATAGAGTTGGTGAGAGTAATAGTTTCAGCTTAATATTTCATTTACAAAGATATATTCAACTAACAGTATGTTTCATTAACTTTTTTATTGAAAAAAGTTATTCATTATGCAATTTGCCATAAATTTTCTGGAACGTATCTCACACAGTCATAAGGCTATGCAATAGGGTTTTGAGAACATTTTACTGGAGACATTTCTCAAAGTTTTTTGATTTGGATATTATCAAGTTATCTAAATGAAAAACATTTCTCAGGAGAAGTTTTTATCATTACTGTTTGGGATAATATCAGCACCAAAGATTGACATTTTTGAAACAGATCATTTTAAAATTGGTAACAGATGAACTATTCAAGGTCTTGTTAATTAAATACGATTTTTTTCTGAAAATACAAATTTTTGTAAGTTATTCTATTTTAAAATTATAACTTATATTGACTTATTCTATTTATTAACAATTTGAGCTATTAAACCTATTTTGATTCAATTTATTAATTGTAATGTAATCACAACTTGAGTTTATACAAAAAATTAAGTAATTTTGGGATTTTTTTTCAAATTGGAAACTTACTCAACTCACGTGAACGTGAAGTATTATAATACCCAACAGCATAAAGAATTATTCTCAAAATTTCATGAAATAGCTTGTTGACTCCTTAGCAAATGAATTTGGCGAACTAAGCTGTCATGCTCTCATTTTAGTGGAATGATTTTTTCCACTCTCACAGTGCTAAGTGTCAAGATATATTTATCAGAGACGAATAATTTTTCTGGACAAAAATTGGACTTGAACTTTTAGCAGTGAGAACATAACCTATTTCTTGAACATGTTATCAAAATTTGGGGATAGAATAGTTTTGGGCAGTGCCTGTTATTCATTCCCAATCATATTTATATGATTTGTAATTGTATTCACAAATGAATAAATAAATAAATAATGCAACGGTATTATTTCTCTATGATTATAATGTCTAGCATTTCTAGTCCAAATGTAGTTAAATTATTGATTCTTCAATAATATTTTGCATCATTCAAATTGAATTAATTAATTCAATTTCTGTGTTACAGATGGAAGATTTCTCCTGGCGTGTGTTCGTGATGATACACTGCGAATTATTGATCTGAGAAAATCAAATACTTTATTACATACACTGAGGTAAGCTTCAAATTCTCACAAAAGACATATATTATACTAATATATTACTTGGGGAACCCATATTACTTTCAGTATCTCAGTTTTTATCTTGAAAGGTTTTAGACCCTTTAACATTTACACTAAGAAATAAACTAGCGAAATAATATGCCTAAAATTTGTAATGATTGTTGTAGCTCAAAGAGCTACTCATTTCTTACCATTATGGCAGATCGTTTCTTGTTTAGTAACCATTATTATTGTAATTCCAGTATTCATCTTAGGAGTTTGATAGATTTTTGTAGATTTTGTTTCCATTATACATGTTTTCTTCAATTTAATAATTCTCTCAAGTATTCAATTAATGTATGAAATATTAATTTACTCAAATACTTTCTCAGAGTTTAATATGATTTGACTAATCTCAACATAGACGGTTTCATAAGATTAAAACTTTGATGGATTTGGGAAATTTTTCAGCAGAAGTATTTAATATATTTTGCTATCATTGTATCCTTCAACGTTAAACTAATAGCAGTCATTATTGCTCTTAGGCTATTCACAACAAAGATTGTGGAACACTAAATAGAAATGCAAAACTCGAATTGTTATTTTAAAATTATTTCTAATTTTTCTATGCATGGATTTTTGTGAAGCCTTTCAGAAATCTCCACTATAAAGCTTGTTACTGCATTATCATTGTTTTGATTTTGTGCTTCTAAAAATGGAATGCCATAAATGAAATGATTGGCTGTTGTTATGGTGTTTATCAATGAGAACATAGTTTAATAAAAAATAAATTTCTGTTTTTTATCAGAAGGCTATTGGAAGCTCTATAGTGAGATTCAGGACAGAAAGTGAGCATCTGATCCACATTGGTTTGCTATCCTTGTCTGTCATTAGACAAAGCAGATAGCTCTATCCTTTTCCAACGTTGACAAATTGTTTGTAGACTGAGTACAATATGATGAACTATCAAACTATTTCATCTGAATTGAATATCCAAATTCATAATTGAATCATAACGAATAAAATACTTTGAGATAGAACTGTTAATTATTAACAAGAATTATTTTTATGAACATATTTTATAAAAATATGACATACTACCAAACTATTCAATCTTAATTATAAAAAAATTATAATTAAATCATTGAAAATATATTTTCCCAACGAATAAAATATTTTGAGATAGAATTGTTCATATTATTAACAAGAATTAACTTGAAATTCATCAGATGCTACTTGAAAGATCTTATAGCTATCATCGACATGAATCAACAATTTATTATAATTTCAAATCGGATTCGAAACAAAGCTATCAACTATAAGAGGCAGTGGAAAAGGAAAAGTGTCAACAATGACTTCCTATCTTTTCCATTGATTTTTATAACGAAAATCTCAGTATAGACACATAAACTATTGATTGTCTATTATGATTATGGTGATAAATCTATGCTAGGCTGTTTAATAATGGTTGAAATGGTTTTGCAGTGAAGATGGACTGAAAATCAGCTGTGATTGGGCGAGAGCAGTGTTCAGCTCGGATGCCAAACAGGTGGCGGTTGGCTCCAGTGATGGATCTGTGTTCGTCTTGGAGACAACCACCAATAAGGTCGAAGTTGTCCTCAAGGATGAGCATAAGTAAGATTTCAAAAATACATTTCCATTTCACTTTCAAAATAACTTTTTGACACTTGACAGCCTTGACTTTTTCTACTACTCTTTACCTTCTACTCAAGAAACTTCACCTTCCACTCAAGAAAGTGAAAAAAAATAGTTTTCACCTAACTAATTTCTTAAAGGATTATAGTGTTAAAAAATTTATATCATATAAGCAACTTAATCATAGTGTGTACTACCCTAAGGTCCGCCGCAAAGTAGACCCACGCGAACCACGAAAAGCAACGCACGCCGTGGGTTTTTGGTAAACCATATATAGTTTTTGGTATACCAATAATTTTTGTAAACCATTGCTATAGAAATATTCATAATCAATCAGCTGACAAGTGGATTATTCATTGCATGTATTACACAGATGTCTGGAGAAGCTTAGCATTGGTTTACAAAACATCCCATGGCGTGGGTTGCTTTTCGTGGATTAGCGTGAGTCTACTTTGCGGCGGGTCTTAATTTATTCGGACTTGTAGGCCATCTGCATTTATGTGTATCTTCAATGGTTTCAAATTTGGATGTTAGTATAGGGGAGAAACTCCTGGACCTTGTAAAGGACACAGGTATTGGTTTGCCTAACTAACATACTTGGGACACACATTAAGCTTCGGTTGACGTGTGAGGCTCTTCGAACCTTTGGATCTTTGAATCCGTCCCTTCAAAACATTAACATTAACATCTTCAATGGTTCATATTTTATTATTCTCTAGCTGCAAATAGGCCTTATACTTTCTTAGAGCTACCTATGAGTATTATTTTTGATTATATATTATGAGTATCTGAGAATGAGTGTTTGATTAACAGAAGAGTGAGGCTGATTCTGTATGATTACAATTATTAAGATGAGTCCATCACATACACTAATTTGTGAATTTTCAAAAATGAGGTACTCCACAGTTAAAAAGGATAATTTCTCCAATTTAATTTATTTTCCCATTTGATTTTTCTTCAACACAAACAATGTTGTATGTGACAAATAGTAGGTGTACTACCGTCACCTTATTTATTAATGGCATTTTTTCTGGTTAGACTCAGTGTGACAATATACATGAGGAGTATCAACTAGAATCTCCTTTCCTCCATCCAATTTCCTCAGTCTAAACGAAAAGACCACTGATGATGATGTCTTAGTGCATTGAAACTTAAGTTTGGTTCAAATGGATTATGTGGAACTGACAATGTCGCTTTTGTTTCACCTTATAATCATCATTTTGAATATTTCAATAATGATATTACCTTATTAATTTGCACTTTTCCCATTCTTCAACTACTGTATTAATAATCTGAGGATCTTTTAATAAACTTGTGCTAAATGTATAAAAATTTACAGAGAATAAACCTATTCTGTAAGGAGCCAAATTATTAGATTATTTTGTAGCTTGGGGTTTTCAGTAGATAAGACTATCAATATAGTGATTAGTACATTACAAGAGTAAAGCTTCATTATTAACTTTAAAATTGAAATGCCAAACCATAATATTGTCTAATGAGCTGTATCGGGTAGGCCTATTTATTTCAATATTTTAAAATTATAAAATTAATACTTGGCACAGAGATGTTGTGGCTTTTCTCCATATTAAGATGAAATGAAAAGATATTTTCAATTCCACATAATTTATTATTTAAACTAGTTTCGATGCACTTGGCATCAGTCTACCACTGATGATGATGCCAAGTGCATCGAAACTAGTTTAAATAATAAATTATGTGGAATTGACTATATCTTTTCATTTCACCTTTTAAAATTATTGTAACTTTTTGAATGGCACAACAGGCTTTAGCTCAGAACTGTACCTGTTCATTCAAACAAACTTGCTCAAGAGCAAGTAGTATTAACTTATATTGTTGTCAATACAATACAATAAGTACATTACCAAAATGACAATCAAAAGTATATTATTTTTAAGGCTTGAAATTTTCAGCAGCATGATATACTTTAAATTGTGAACTATTTCAAATCAAATCAAATAATTTATTTCGCCATTTAAAAAAACAATCACAAACAAAAGCAAATCAAATATGATGAACAATTAATTTAAACAAAATACAAGTGTTACCTTAAAAATAAGAAAATAATAATACAAAATCATAAATATCTCTTCACGTATGTATATATAATTTACGTGTTATATATGGCATCACCAGCAAAAGAATAAACTTTCGCTGGTGGATTTGTGTTGTATGAAAATCATAAGTTGGTTTGCTTTGAAAACTGGATTTCTTATTCATAAGCAATAGATCCATTCATAATATTTATCAAGAATTTACCATTTTGGAGCCGATAACTTTCTTTAGGTTAATAGGTGAAAAATGCTATTCAACCTATTTAGGAAAAATTGGTAGCACGGCATTTGCTTCATTACTGTTATCCCCGTATTAAAACATTGATTATTTTATAAACTGAAAACCCCAAAATACAAATAATAAAATAATTGAGGTCATCATAGAATAGTTATTAGTTTTAGTAATAGTGATAGTTTTACGATTTTTTGTTTTTTGGTGTGGCTGACCTCTTAATTATGTATACTCGTCTGGACTTTCAAATCAAGCAAAACTCTGACATTCAGCAGTTGGCAGATTTGAAACTTCCCTCACTCCATATTTTCCTAGACACCCTCTCATCATTCCATGCACATTCAACAGGTGGTCTCTTTTATGATGATGCTTTATTGCATCTTTACTGCAAATATTGTCAGTTCCACATAATTCACCTGAGCCAAACTCAAGTTTCAATGCACTAACATTGAAACTGAAGTCTGGCTCAAATTAACTAGTAGTTCTGTGAACAGTAGACCTCACGCAGTATTCTCATCCACAAGTACCTGATTGAAACTATAGACCTTATGGAAATACATCAATAGACTGGCCTCTCCACACATCTGTGTAATCACTTGTCAGCTGATTTATGATGAATAAATCTATAGTCTGATTTTAACTCTAATATTGGCGTATGAAGGAGGCTCCTTTTTCCTTTCATATTAGGCTATCCTTGAAATGCAAAATTTTCAAAAACCTTGTATATACGTCGACGCGCAATTAAAAAAGGAACTTACCTGTCAAATTTCATGAAAATCTATTACCGCGTTTCGCCGTAAATGAGCAACATATAAACATTTAAACATTAAGAGAAATGCCAAACCGTCGACTTAAATCTTAGACCTCACTTCGCTCGGTCAATTATGTGGAACTGACAATATTTGAACGATTTTAAACAAAATTAGGAAATAGAAGAAGTTTTGGGCAATAGCCTGTTTTCTCTTCCCCGACTATTGTATTGTTTGCTCTATCCAATAAATTTATTTATTGAATAAATAAATATCGCTTTTACTTCACCTTAGTATGGAAAAATTCTGCAATATTTCTAATTCATATTGTGAATTTTATAATGATTATAGTTGAAACAAATAATCCTACTTAATGATGTTGATTTCAGGGCTGCTGTGACGGCTGTAGCCAATAAATAAATAAATCAATAAATAAATATTGCTTTTACTTTACCTTAATATGGAAAAATTCTGCAATATTTCTAATTCATAGTGTGAATTTTATAATGATTTTAGTTGAAACAAATAATCCTACTTAATGATGTTGATTTCAGGGCTGCTGTGACGGCTGTAGCCGGCTGTAGCCAATAAATAAATAAATCAATAAATAAATATTGCTTTTACTTTACCTTAATATGGAAAAATTCGGCAATATTTCTAATTCATAGTGTGAATTTTATAATGATTTTAGTTGAAACAAATAATCCTACTTAATGATGTTGATTACAGGGCAGCTGTGACGGCTGTAGCGTGGCACCCGTATGCAAATTTCATCGCCAGTGTGGGACGTAACAGACAAGCAGTGGTTTGGGCCGATTTGTGATCCACCAAAAGCAATCTATCTGGGACAGCTCTCATGTTTCTCGACTATTTTTATATAAAAGTGACTTCCATTTATACACTTATATTCACTAATCCATCTATTGTCTTAATTAAATGTTCAATACGCTTTATAAGTTGAAGGAGTCTTGATGAGCTAGTAGGAGTGTTGACAGAAATCCAGGGGTAATGGAGAAGTTGGTGAAGGTATAAAATATTTCTCTGTTAAGCTGCGTTCACACCAAAGCTGTCAGAAAAATGTTTATTTTTCCGTCCTTAGAGATTCTATTAGATTGAACTTAACTTATCATAAATCATACTTATCATATTAATCATATGTGGATACACATGATGAATATATGTGTTTGTCAAGCTCCGTTCTATCTAATAGAATCTATTAGGACGGAGAAATAAACATTTTGTTGACAACTTTAGTGTAAATGCAGCTTAATCATGAAAACATGATTCATGTTTCTAGCAAAAGATAACATGAATTTGTACAAGATTTACCATGACTTGAAGGGATTTGGAGATTTAATAACTAAGTTAGTTTCAACATGAAAGGACTCAAATACATTATTCAGAAACAAATAATCATTAACAAATTAGATACAATAACATTATTTTTGACTAGACCTAACTTGACAGTATTTGAATATTTAGGGCCTGATTTCGAGCTCGGGATTTGGCTACGTTCTAGAATCTAAACAGCTGGAGTCAGAAAATTGGCTTTCCGAAACGGGGCGTAGTCATAGTCACGTTTGAATTAAATTTTCAAAAACTAAAAAAATCACAAAATAAAATAACGAAAAAATAGTGTGAAGTTTCAGCTATTCCCTATTTAGGAATGTTTAATTTCGTCAAGGAAAAACGTCTCCATTTATTTATAGAAATGATAAAATAAAAACTGCGACTACTGTCATAAAAACAGCGACTACGCCCTGTTTTGGAAAGCCAATTTTCTTACTCCAGCTGTTTAAACTTCATAACTTAGCTGAATCCCGAGCTCGGAAACCGGCCCTAAGAAACCTAAGTTGAGAGAAATTCAAAGGATTTAAATTCTTCTCTTTGAGACCTGTCAATTCTTCAGAGTACCATCGGTCTGAACTTATCTTCTTTGTTAAGTTTCTTGTATTTCTAAAAAATATATTTCTACCAGATAGAAGGTAAAATCCAGTGGATAAAATTAATAGATTTTGAATCTAATGTGAAATAATCTATCCGATTCAATTTTTACTGTTAAAAAAAATATTATTCAATGAAACCAATTGGAAGCTCTGATACTGTCTTAACTTATTTGATTTCTTAAGTTGTTATGGATGGACTATGATTGTAATACTAAAAAAAATAATTTTTGTAATTATCAATTTAGTGAGAAATTTAAGTTTGCAACTTTCTATTGGAAATCTTGATAGTGATTGAGTTGGGTAGTTTCTTGTGATTATTAATTACTTGGTTGAATTGTTGAGTTAAATTGTCAGTTAATTGTCAGTTAAGTTGTCAGTTGAATGTTCACTTAAATTATCAGCAATTGTCAGTTAAATTGTTGAGATACATCTTGTTATAAAACTGATTTTCAACCCAGTGAGCAGTAACAGCCTGAATTTTTTTCTTCGATTGAATAGCTGGATTTAAAATTCAATATTCAAAAACTGAAAGTAGTTTGCCAGTATGATAGATTCATCAAATAATGAGAAATAGAATCAGGCATAAGTGAACTATTCAGTCACAAACATAAAAACATTTATTTTTGAATACTTACTAACACGATGAAGACTAATTCCTTTACTTTTTGTGTAGTTGAGAAGTTTATATTGTGGTAATTATTCATATTGAATGAAAAAGACTAAGAAATTGTCAAAAAAAACTGATTTATTGATAATTAGAAAGACTGGTTTCGGTTATTACACCATTGTCAATCTCTGATAAACTCTAGTATAGTTTATATATAGATATAGTTTATCAGAGATTGACAATGGTGTAATAACCGAAACCGGTCTTTCTAATTATCAATAAATCAGTGGTTTTTTGACAATTTCTTAGTCTTTTTCATTCAACACTAATTCCTTTAATTCAAAATTAAGTCATCTAAAGCTACGTTTACACCAAAGTCATTAACAAAATGTTAATAACTTAATCCTTATAGATTCTATTACATTGAACATAACTTATCATACACATGATGAACTTACGTGTTTGTCAAGTTCCGTTCAATCTAATAGAATCTATAAGGATTGAGTTATTAAAATTTTTTTAATAACTTTTGGTGTAAACCCAGCTTTAGTGTTTGTGTGAATACTTATTGATGATATTACAGAAAAATTAGAAAGAATCACTTGAAGTTTCAAAAATTTCTTGCTTAAAATATTGAGGTTCCACAATTAGATGTAGAGAATTAAATTTGTTTTTTTGTCCTTCCTTTGTTTTTTTTCTTCAATACATACATATTCAATACTCACATTTCTTCAATATGTGAATATTTCCTATTTTAGTAATAATAATGTGAAATATTTCTTCTATGTTTGGTTTTGAAGCATCTGAATTTAAAAACCTACTTAGTGAAAATAATCAAGGACTGAAAATTTTGTTAAGTGACTACAAGAAAACCTATCATGTCGGACTATGTGTAACCTTATCCAAATTTGGGAGAGGAATAGCACAAGGTTACCTACCTTATTTTTTCTCTCCCTATCATTTTGATGATGTAATTATTGTATGAATCAATAAAGAAAGATTATTTTCTGGTGCGCTCCAGATCAACAAGTGTTGCCTGATAAGATATAGAAAGATATTATATCTCTTACTTCAAGCACAGACAAAATAAGTAATATCTTCAATCATAGACAAAATGAGTAATATCTTCAAGAACAGACAAAATAAATATGCTTCAAGTGAGAAATGGTTTTCTACATCATAAAAATGATGTTGATATTCATAAAATTAATAAAAATAGAATTATTAAAAGACTTATAAATATTTTTATTTTTTCTTTAAATATTAAACCCAACAACAATATATTATGTTCATTTTATTCATTTTGAACATTGTAGTGGTAAATATTTAAATTGGATGTAGTAATTGTAGTTTTACCTTCCATAACCCCTTTTTATAATATTTTAACTGTACTTCTATTAATCTTTCAAACGAAATTTTTCTTAAACTTACATTATCAAATTCAATTTTCCTACTATACAATGCTATTACAGTACCATGTAGTTTCCTAGTTTGTGCTTTCAAATTATAAACATGATGTTTTCACAATGATAAGAACTTGAAGTGCTTTAGAATGATTGGTGGACGGTATTAGAGGGTAAGTTGGTTTGAACGAACCATCTTTGTTTAATTTTACATCACTTTGAATAGCATTCAGATTTCTATACTGCTCATTATTTAAACTCTAAGAAATAATGTGTGTGCCGTATTATTCAATTGTTAAGTAGTAATTTTAGTTGTAGACTTTATTCAATAATTATATCATTTTTTAGTTTAATCGTTAGTTTTCAAAAGTCTTGAGTTATGTTAATGTTGAATAATCTCGATGGAGATTATTCATATAAGTTTTATTACTTTGATACTCATTGTTAATCAACTGTTTTCTATTCTTATAATGTTTGATAATATTTTTCTATAATCATAATCTAATTAAATATTTTATGAAATTGTGTAGTTTTTCAATATCTTCCTAGTATACTGGTTTATCTACGGTATTGTAGGTTTAACAAATTTAGCAAATTTCAGGTCTTACACGTGTCAGAGAGAATAGAATAACAAAAAATGCTGTCAATTAATAAAGTGTTAATGGTTAAGTGTTAAGGGTTCCGGCAGCCTACTAAACCTCATATATAATAGCAAATCCATATAATAGACGATAGGACTGTGTTTTTTTACGTTTGTATGTGTGAGGCATGAAAATTATGGTTTCAAGATTTGATATTCCAAATACTGCAATGATTTGAAACACAAAAATTCAATATAGCTTCCTCAATTATTGAGATTATGAACCTAGTATATGTCTACATTTCCATAGTGATGATGTCAAATCACTTGATATCACTTTATATAACTTGATGATAATTATCACTTGGTTTGATCCCCTATCTTTTCTGAAAATGAATCCATCCTATCCATACCTTGATAGCAATCGATGAAAAATTGCATCAAATGAATTCTATCGGATGGGCACGTTAAACTGTCGGTCCCGGCTGAAGTATGACAGTCGTAAGGCCCATTGACGGCTCAAATTATATATTCAGGCAATGGGACCTTCCCGCAAGGGACTGCCCACCAACAAAAGCCATAGAATTTACATTTTTACTAATGAATTCTATAATAGAATCAATAAATACTCTTGTATTGACAAATAAAATTCTATACAGGTATTATTTACCTGTAGCTATTATTACCTTTGGGCTCTGTTGTTCTGGATTGTAATACAATATTATCGTAAATTCATGTACTTTTTTTGTACAATTGAGTAGCAATAAAGAAGTTTTAAAATCAAATCAAATAAAAAAAAATAAATACAGTCGGACCTCTCTATAACGAACCTCCACTTAACGAAATCCTCTACACAACGAATTTTTACTCCGTCACATGACATTTTATAGTTTTGGCTTCTTATTTACCTCTATTTAACGAATTTCGGACCTCTCAACAACAAAGTTTTCTCTTGACTTCTACATACAAAATGTAGTGTGTATGGGAAGCAGAGAGTAATTTTCAAAGAATTCTTTAGTTTCAGAAGAAAAGTCAATAATAATGGACTAAAGGACTAAAAATAAATGGCAATTCAAGTAGGAAGAAGATAGGGTGGTAGACAGTCAATGAAGGTTGAAACACATGTCGGAAATTGAATGCAAGTTACTGGAAATAGACTTCCAAGAACTTGTCATTCGTATACCAGACAGGTGAACGACTGGACTTTCTTATCCTTGCTTTTTTGCCACACATTTCAATTGTTAAACTCATCATTCATAGATAAAGGAACGGGAATGCTGGATTTTTCCATCCTCCCAACATTTTCTTTTGTTACACATTTCAATTCTGCTGGTCAAGTTACTGTACTCAGTTTCATTCAGTTTCTAAAAAATCGTGATCAGATTCTAAAACTAAGTGTTCCTAATGATTTGCAACATTGTACATTTGTACATTTTATGATACAGATAACCGGTGATAAAATGGGTGATTGTAATGCACGAGAAAAACTTCCATTGTCAGGGAATTAAATCAATGAAAAGGCTTAAGAATTTGTATTATCATTGGGATTGGGATACAGTAGCTTTAAGGCAAGTAAGGCTGGTTGGAAAAATTCAAAAAACGGCATGATATCGGGTAGAAGAGCTAGTATTGATATGCACCCTCTTGTGAAATCTGGAAAAGAAATGTTCTCAGAAAAGTTCTAAATAATATTATGAACCGAAAGACGATTTCAATGTTGATGAAAATGGTATATTCTTTAAATGTTTGCCCAATAAGACACTAACTACCGCCCAAATCATTTAATTACCGCCCTTGATTATAAGATCCATAAGATTGTGGCAGTTATCTTGACAGAGCAACCTCTCAATAACGAATACCTCTCTGCAGCGAATTTTTTCGGGATAATCAACTTCGTTATACAGAGGTTCAACTTATATTTAAGAAAAATACATATTAATTATTATTCATTAGCATTTGAATAAATGCAATACTGTAACTCAGTAATTACCATCTGTAGAATCAAATACATTTTTCTAGTTTCAAAAAAATCAAATACATCCTAGTTTTCTTACTGTATTTGGTAAAACTGACAATCAAATTCAACTGCAATAATGTTGAGAACATAATTTATTTTCAGAATGGTACAAATAACAATCACAGTTAATGATAGAACAACAGATACATTTCAAACAATACATTCGAAAATCTAATCACAATTCAAGTATTCAAGCCAAAATATTTTCCATCATTCCTATTCTTATCATATCTATGTGTGCATTATTTGGATTGAGGAAAATCGCAGAGGTATTTCGTTAACAATTCTACGCCAAAAATTTAAAAATATTCTTCAAAATACGTCCAATTCCGTGGAACGATTACTACTAGAGATTAATTACACTTTATACAAGAATGGAATACGATTTTATTAACAGTAGTCTAAATTATTCAGGTACAACAACTGACACATCAATAACCAAACTCTTGTCAATTGGGACAAAATCATTATTCTTTCTTATCAAATAATATTATTTCTAAACATCTTAAATATTACCAATTACATTTTTACAAAGACGCTAATTGTGAACACATAAAGTACATTCGACAAATTTGTACTTTTCCAAATTTATCTTCATGCAAATTTTAAAAGCTACTCATTAACTAAGAGAAAACATTCCTAGCCTAAAACCGATATAAGTAGATTGATGATTCTATTTCTATCACGATTCTTTAGATGGGATGGAATCACAGCATTGAATCAAGCATTCAAGTTAGGCAACTGTTTTAGGAGAACATTTATATAGCTTAATTATTCGAAATTCATTAAATTCAGAATTTTAATCCAATTATTTTTCAGCTGAAGGATTCTTTTCAGGGTACAAAATGTGTGAAGCTTTTTTTTAAATTAGTGTTTCAGAATATTTTTAGACTGGGTTATCAACAGAGGAAATAAAAAATCAAGAACATTGAAATAACTTTTGATTAACACTGTGATCACGGTAAGAACTTGAATATAGTCTTCTCTACTACTCGAACTTGACTTATCTATATCGATATTAATGATGATGTGCTGATATTATAGTAAGTATCTTTGTATGACTCCCAAAATGTCCGAAAATAATGAAAGAACCGTCTAAGAACAAAAAAGAATTGAGAGAGAATAAAATTAGATTTTTGTACAAGACTCAAAACAGGATCACAGCGTTTTCTGAAATGTTTGAGCCTAGATACTCATTCCAATCTGAAAACTGATACAACCATAAAAAATTATTATTGTAGACTGAGCACTCATTCAATAACTTATATAACTTATTTGCCATAGAAATCTCTGCATGAGATGAGAATGTAATAGATTCTAGAAACAGTCTCTGAACTTTGAATTTTGTGATTTTATTGATTAAGGTGAATGAACGGATAAGTTACATATTAGATATTTTCTCATCATTCAAATTTTGCTTTCAAGTTCCTTCGATTGAAGAATGTTTGAGTAGGAGAGAATATTTGGTATCTGGATGGGTTTCAGAGCTAAATTTAGAATGATTGTTAGTTTTATCATGTTAAGTGCATGTGAAATGATTTTATGAGAGAAATGAGACTAATAATTTAAACTACACTATGTTATACTCGTACTACTCACTAATATTCTCTAGGGAACGGCTTTATAACATCTTCCTAAGTCTAAATCACAAATTTCTTATGCTAAAATTCTGAAATTTTAAAAATCACATTGCAGGATTGATTTTATTAGCATGGATTGAACTCAGTTGTATCATAGAGAAACGATAGCATAAGTAGATATCCCATGGTATAGGGCGTTTATGTCGCAACTTTTACTGTTATCCCAAGCCGATAGTTCACGTAGTTCTTTCCTATGCAGCTGTGTGACGCTGGTAGTCTCTCAAATTGTGCCGTTTATACACTATCACCCCAACAAAACAGTAAAAATTGACAATAATCGACAGTAATCGGCTTGAGATAACAGTAAAAGTTGCGACATAAATTCCCCATAACATGGGATATCTACTTAAGCTATTGTTTCTCTATGGTTGTTTGTATCACGACATGTATAGAGATTAAAATTTATCATAGATTCATTTAATCTAATCATTATGGGCTAGTTTTGAAAGCCTCATAACATGAAACAATGAAATTAACCACATTAAAATTCTCTGAAGTACTGGTTGAACAACAACAAAATATATGAAATATCCTATGGATGACAATTTATCGAGAACCAATACCACTATAGTTAACAAAATTATAACTTAGAACTTTTATTTTCATAGAACATTCAGTTTTCGAATCCCTTATACAGTACAACTTAAATACTATGCACACACTCCATTATTCTCATCATTCTTTTGAATTATGCTATTTGAGTTCTTATAGAGTACGGTAACTAACTTTAATGACAAAGCGTTTTTAAATGGAATAGATTTCTTAATATTTTAGTCATCAAAGTAAATAGGCCTAAATATTTGGTCCCTTAAATATGTAGGTATAAAATTCAACGATGAAGATAATATTATTGTCAATAATGACTGAAATTATTTGGAAGCTTGTCTGTAAAATGTTATTTGATAAAAGCGTTCTATAATACTACTTCATACCCGCTTCAAATTGAATGGAATGCATCGATAAGATTTATAAATATAAATTATTGTTAAAAAATACAAATTTTACATAAGTTACATTCTGATTTTTTGGAGGGATCATTATAAAAATGTAGTACCTATATAAACATTCAGGTTAGAAATACAATTATGAAGAGATTCATTATAGAATGATTGAACAATAGAATATACTTAATGAAAGCTATTTGGAAATAGCTATAAAAATGTATAAAATCAGGGCTACTTACTTTTATTTATAAAATAGAATTATAGTACTCTTTTTCTGAAAATAATAAAATAATAGCTTGATAATTTATAATGTATAACTTAATGTATTATTAATCTATTAGTTTCAAGAAATTTTATTTCAGTAGATTAATTTATTAATTTTATTATGTATGTATAGCATTTCAACACGCTCAAATTACCAGATTGCACTATTCATTATTCAAGCTTCAAGAGTTTGATTCAGCTAAATTTATTTCTTATATTTCATAGCTTTATATAATTACAGTTTTATTTAGCATTCTCTCTCATTATTGTTCAGATTTTAACTTGATAGTTACCAGTACTGGATCTGAGCATATTTACTATTCATATTGAAGGCATTATATTTACAGTTTATATTTACGTTTCTATTCATGCAGAGCTCTGCTGTTTTATTTTTGTTTAATTCTTATATTTTTTTAACACTGTAACCATACTAATCAAGAGAATAAAAATGCATAATGGAACATGAACGACCCCACACTGTAGTAACGCAGGGGTTGTTTAAAGCAATATTTTCAGTTATGTATTGTAATATATTGTAATGTAATGTATTTTTTGGAAGAATAAATTTCAATTTCAATTTAAATTTATTATTTTAAGAAAAAGGGCACTATTCTATTTTATAAACTAAAAAAATATTAGCAATCAATAATGTTTTTTGAATTTACTTGTAATTCAATTCAATTAATTCAATCTAATTTTAATTTCATTTTAGTATGTCCTATTTAGATTATTAATTTTGATAATCGAAATAGGACCTACTAAATGATATGAGATATCTTTCACTTGTCATCTCAGATTTCAAAAGTGTAGATCTGAATATTTGTGTAATTTAGATCATAGGGAAGACTATGGTGCACTATTACTGGCCGTACATTAAAATCTATATAACTCTATGTAAGAAAACCTTGAAATTTGTCAGAGAGCACAGAATTCATCAGTATATTAATAGGAAGAATGTTTTCGATACTTAATTAATAATCTTATGACCTACGGTATGGTAACATTAATCTCAACTGTGTGGAATACAGTTGAAGTGAATGTACGATCTATACAGAGAGACTACTCATTGATGAATATGAAATAAAATTTAGAATCAAATCGATATTAGAGAAATATTTCATTCTCTCAAAATAACAAAAAGATAAGTTGGTGATACATAGAATTTGGAATTGTATTGTCTTGGATGTTATTGCTTTATAGATTAGGACCCGATTGCACAAAAGCCGGTTAAATTTTAATCGTGAATAATTTCACGAGAACCAATTAGAGTAGCCTTCTTTTCGAGAAAGCCCTTTGTGATTGGTTCTCGTCAAATTAATCACGATTAAAATTTAACCGGCTTTTGTGCAATCGGGTCCTAATATATAAAGCAATAACATCCAAGACAATACAATTCCAAATTCTTAGCTTTTCAGTGTAGAGTGAGAGATTGTCGAGATACTACAGTGTACAGTAAAGTGGAGAGATATACTTTGGTATTAACTTTTGATTACAAAGTATTCAACCTAATAAGACAGATATGAATAGATTCTAGATAAGATTTATCATTTATTTAAGGAGATTAAATTTATTCACATTGGAATACAACAACAATTTCCCTTTTTTTCACTGGTAACAACTATCTACCTGTGAAAAATTTTGCTTTGGAAACTCATTTTAACTTGTTATTTATTCATAGAATTCTATAAAAATATAAAATTTATGCATCCTTCGACAAATACACGATTGACGTATCCTACAATAATTAAAAAATATTGTCGATTTTCATTAAAACATTATTTTATTTGATGATCGACAGTGAGTAGACTTTCTGCATGGCTCGTACAGAGATAAAAGTAGTCTTACATCGAATAAGAAACGACTTGAAATTGACACACTCACTTATGTAGTACAGTTCTCTAGATATTGATGATGGTGTAACAATCAGAACTGGGGTTCACAATGTTTCACCAGAGATGGTAATGGTGAGTAGTGGGCCTTTACGGGTACAGCCTACCCAGACAGGGGCTTGGCCTTGCCCCCAGGGCCTGGGAACCAGCGCCAAGGTTAAAACCCCTCCCTTCACACCTCTCCAGGGGTGGGGGACTACCTCCAAGGGGTCATTGACCTGTTACCTCCGCCCACTTTGAGTCATCAACCTTTTATCTCCACCCATTTCCATCAGTTTGATCCCCCCTCCACATCCAAGTCTACCATTTTGTTCAAAACCAGCCTTTTATCCTAGTCAGATGTTTTTTTTTTTGATACAAACATCATATCAATGTTTCAATCGATACTTTTACTTATTACATTCTACAAATATTAAAAAACATGTTTTTTCAACAGCATGAGTTTTTAAATTTTTATATTAATATTGGCCTAACCCTACCTACGTTCGCGATGATATGTTTTATGTACCATATTCAATTATTTACCGCCGTGATAAGATATTATAAGATCTATAGGATCCTGGCAGTTTTCTTAACAGAACCTCTCAATAATGAATACCTCTCAGCAGCGAATTTTTTCTCGGGATAATCGACTTCGTTATACAGAGGTTCGACTGTATTCAAAAATATTGTGGGAGGAGAACAAAAGAGATACCTGAATACAAAAATAAAATTGATGGAGGAGGGGTAGGGGGATTTAGAATGATCGGTCTGAATGATGGAAATGATAATAATTGTTGAAATAAGTATTTGAATGTGTTGATTTACCTCATTCCTTGATTCGCTTGATGGGTAGTTCTGTATAAATCTCTCATTGAATGCTGAGTGAAGACTGAAGGCTAAGTGGGAAAAGCTTGTAAACCAGAGATTCCATTCAATAAGGATGGTTTTTCAACACCAGAAGAACATCGATATGATGGTTATATCCAAAAAAAAACCATCTGACTAGGATAAAAGGCTGGTTTTGAACAAAATGGTTGGATGTGGAGGGAGGATCGAACTGATGGAAATGGGTGGAGATAAAAGGTTTATGATTTGAAGTGAGCGGACGTAACAGGTCAATGACCCCTTGGAGCTGGTCCCCCTTCCCTGGAAAGGGGGGATTTGGCCTTGGCGCTGGTGCCCGGGCCCCGGGGGGCAAGGCCACGCCCCTGTTTGGGTAGGCTTCTCCTATAATAAGTAGCTACTGATGTTTAATTAAGAAATTCGTTTGTGCTTCTAAGTGCAATTGTAATGTAATTTATTTCTATTGGTTGAATAAAGCATTTATTTATTATTTATTCAATCAGCAGCTGAGAACTAGAATGCATGTGTTCTTGGCGCTCAAATCTGTATGCAGCCTTATATCGGACATGTGAAACGTTACGTTAGTGGCCAGCCATAGGGCGAGACCATATGGGGCGATTTTTCGGGCCCCAACCCAATCGGCCGATCAGAGAGCTTCCTGCCCAGAAAGTATAGAATGTATAAGCTAATGTAATGAGCTTCCTGCCCAGAGAGCACTTTATAGAGAGTGTTCTATCACTACCTCCATATACAAACCCATAGTGCATTGACAGATGGTTGATGGTGATGTCACAACAGGTACGGCCCCTACACCATTAAAATTGGTTGATTTCAACTGATCTATATCAGCTAGTGTTTTTATTGGTGTAGGAGCCCTACCTGTGCTGACGTCACCATCAACCACCTGTCATGCACTATGGCTTTGTTTACGGAGGTAGTGGTTCTATACTCTCTGTTCCTGCCATGCCGACTCTGAAAACGCCTAATATGGTCTCGTCCTTTAGTGGGAGGACAGTGTTAGGCTTGGGCGCGCGACCTGGGTCATTCATGCAGGTTTTTGCTGAGTAGCAGATTGTTGTGGGGTCCGGAAAGATGGCGGATGAGCTCTTGGAGTGACTCGAACGTCAGCTGACAGAAGCAACAGTTGAAGTGGCCGGTGTCGCCGTCTCCCCCCGTCGCACCCCCCGCCACGCTGATCACGTTGCGGTGCACCGAGCACAGGTGTTTCAACAGGTGCGCCTGGATACAACCAAACAAAATAAAATATTTTTCATAAAATGAGAAAGTTGAATTCAGATTATGTTCTTTACACCATTTCACAAAAAAAACGATAATATCAACCCAAAAATCGAAAATTCATAGAAGCTGAATTTAATATTTTCTAAATTTGGTTTAGTGGTTTTGTGTTTTGTTTCGGTTTTGTATATGTTTGGATTGTTTAACATACAAAACTTTATTTGGAAGTGAATAGTGTGAATTTAAAGTATTGTGCTCACTATAACCTTAGTGTCCGGTATCCCATTAGGGAAGTTTGGACTATATACGGCGAGGTGGAACTACCCTTGGGTATCCCCACCATTGAAAGCCATAAGCAAATAATAATAGAATCCAAGTTCAAGATTCACGAGAAAATTATAAAATACACAAATGAATAGAAATATGAATAATAAATGAAGTGAAGTTTCGAAAGGAAGTGACTTTATTAAATAGGAGAATAAAAGTAGGATACTAATAATCGTATTCTTTTTGGTTTTCTTTAAAACAAACAAATACCGTTTGTTTTGGCTACTGATTTAGACAAAACTAGTTTCAAACAATTAGTCTTGAAGTGAACAATAAGCATTTATATTCAATTAAACCTTCAAGTACCATACCCTATTGAAGTAAATAAAATACTCGAATTTAAATTTAAAACTTTGACTTGTTCACACCAAAGCTCTGTAACTCTGCACTCTGTGGGTATATTTTTTAAATAGATTGATCGCCTGCTAAAATAAAGAGGCTGTTCACACTGACATCCATTCATCTGCCATTCAAATTTCGTATGCCTGGAGAAAATTGCTATTCTATAACATCCGTCTGCGAGCAGAGTCTTTTTGGAACGTCTGCTGACAGATGGATTTTTTTATTTTATCAATCCAATAGTTATCCAGTCTGAAGACAAATAGGCTTTTTTCTATCCTATTGAATAATTACAGCAAATATCTCATAAGAAATTCTTACAGATATTGCTCATTTGATCAATATGTACACATATTGCTTTATTCCCTTAATTGCAATTCCTTACATAAGTAACATACTGATCAACCTCATACCAGACAACTTAATAGCAAAAACTAGTATTAAAAAGATAGCAGAATGGATAAAGTCAGTGAATATCTCGCAATTCATTCACACATAATGCACTAGTAAATTCCACCTTTACTTAATTATCCTATATTTCTTTTATTGCAGTTACCTTTTTATTTTTCTTCCAAACCTCAAATATTTTTTCTCAGATTCATTCTCTGTCTTCTACTCTGAGATTTTTAATTAATTCTTCTGACCACAAATATAATAATATTGTAATATTTATCTTCTAAGCCACATAATGGAATTCATCATTCAGTAATTAGGCTACTTATATATTTTAGTGCTTCAAATTACACTTTTGAATTTACTTTTCCTTTTCATTTATACTATGTTTATTTATATTTCCTTTCATATGTATATTCATTCTTGTTTCATCTATTCATTTCTTCATTGAAATTTTTTATATTTGAAAATTAATATCGATACTCGCTGCCAGCACTCAAACTTCGGTTTTGCAGGCTGCACCAAACATGTTATTTTGTTTTGATAAAGTTGTTTTTCGTGTATATTTAAATATTGATCAATATGTTTTTTTTAACTTTGTATTGAGGATTATTATTTTTGTTGTATTATTTTTGTTGTGGCGAAATAAAAAAATTTGATTTGATTTGAAAAATTTTATTTAAAAAAAAAAAAATATTGAAGGCAGATGGATGGATGTCAGTGTGAAAAGCCTCGAGGCTTTTAGCAGGCGACCGATCTTTTATCATCCACAGAGTGCAGATTTACAGAGGTTTGGTGTGAACAAGCCTTGAGAATCAGTTGTTTGTGAGAATTGGCCAATCAGACGGCAATTCATCATCTGCCGACAATTGATAAGTGTGAATATGTCCATTTAGTTCATATGTGTTGATTTTAGGATAGAGGATAGAATACTTGGAGGATAGTTTTATTCAAGTTATAATGTTGGTTCAGCTTTATCGTCATTAGATGCAATAATATTGATCTGAATTTGACACTCCAAGTTTTTAAGTTATTAAGTTTCCAAGTATTTTAGTTATTAAAGTTTCCTCTCCACAACTTTACAATAGAGGAAAGTAATATTCAATTTATGCTTTTACGCACCTTCTGCTTGAACATGGCAACACAGAGCCTACAGGCGAACGGCTTCTCTCCGGTGTGAACACGCAGGTGAGTCTTAAGGTTCCATGACATGCCGAACTGTTTACCGCAATACTCGCACCGGTATTCCCGCGCAGGCGTAACTGACGTCTTTCCGCCGCCCCCGCCACGATCCCCCTGTCCGTTGCCGCCTCCCGCGCCCCCCGTATCGCTCTCCTCGCCACCTGGTCATCAGAAATTGCAGGAATAAGTAAATAATTCAACCAATCAAATCAAATTGAAAATTAGAAATTCATTCAGCTATATTCTAAATAGAATCGTTTTACTCATGTAGCCAATTAGATAGACCTAATGGTACTTTTAGTGTGTGACATTCATTTTATCACGATGTGTTATTTATACAATAGTTTACTAATTTACATTTGTGTAATGTTTAACTTCTCAGTGATAAGTACTTCAGGTGTCTTTGGGTTTTCCTCATAGCTGATGAAATCGTAGTCTACAAGTCATATCTACGCTCCGACACTATAGCCCGGTTGCACAAAAGCCTGTTAAATTTAATCATGATTCAATTCCACAAGAAACAATCAGACTTTTTTTGAAAAGTGGCATTAAAAGTTAACAGACTTTTGTGTAACCGTGTATCGTATCTTTTGAGTCGTATGAAATTTGATGTTGAATATTATTTTGTAATACGAAGTGTCTCAGGGCCATATGCTAGCATTACGTTTAACGCTAAACCACGTTTACTTGTAGATATGGTTGCATTTATCATAATGTGTTTCTTATGGAGTTTAAACGATCAGCTGACATTTCTCCGTTTAAACCGAGTATCACACGGGGCACAAGTATGTCAAAGTATTTGCAGAGATTCCAGTATCTCTTGAAAAGATTGGAGAACTCATGATTCTTATAATGATTATTAGCATTATTGTAAGATTGTTACAATAATGATTATTAACAGAGTTGTTGATGAACAACCAGAATATTCTAATACAATTATTAAAATCTATTTTTATAAATCAAATCCTACAGATGTATATTCTTTCGACAGATATAATATGTTTGAGATAGAATTGACCATTCTAAACAAGATCAACAGTAAGTTTATATCAGATATACCAGAATCAGAGCTATCGGCTATCACCACCCTCTGGTGATGAATGAAAATTGGCAACCTATCATTTTCACTGACTTTACAGGTATAAATTGAATCTCACTATACATTGAAAACTAAAAATCCGATGAAATCGTTATAAAACTACCAAAGCTACTTTACCACTCGGAGTAACTTTATTCTACCACTTTTCGAAATAGAATTGACTGTTTGAGGAGTTCACTAGACAAAAAACTCCTGTGATCCTAGAATAAAATTACCGGAAGGAGGAGGTTCATCCCTGTCCCTGGCGCCGCGCTCTGAGGGGGGCACTGGCCCCACCTGAGGCTGACAGAGGCCCCAGGGGCCCCATGAGCTCTCCGCGTTGTTGCCGGCGAACTGGAAGTTGGAGCGAGGTGAGCGCGACGCGGGAGGGAGGTCCTCGCTTGGCGGTCGGTATTTCACCACTATCTCGTCTACTGTGTTCATCTGTAGTACTCCGCCAGGCGGTACAGCATTCTGCAATCATTCAAATATCAAAGTAGAATCAACACTGGAAATATCTTGTAACAAATTTGAATTCAAAGTGTAACTAAAGATTATCGAAAAAGAAATAATTATTAGTAGTTAGCCCCCGGGGATGGAGAACTCGCTCAAAATACTGCTGGAATCCTGTCACTTCTTCTCTTGAAAATAGTGATAAGTCAAGGGAAATACGGTCTATCACTGGAAAGTAAGTCCCTGGGTCGATTTACCCCTTCCACAGCATCTACGCCACTATGTTGTATGCTTACTTACTTACTCCTCAGCTCTACAGGTCTTTACAACCCTTGGCCTCCCTCACATAGCCTCTCCATCTGTCTCGATTCTCGGCCTGCCTCTTCCAGTTACGAACTCCAAGCGTCCTTAGATCGCGTTCCACATCATCCGTCCACCTAATTCTTGGTTGACCTTTTCTTCTTCTGTTATTTATTTTCTCCTTCCATTTGATACATTTCACCACTCAAAGCTGTATGCTTATAGTTTATGCTTACAATTTAAAGAGCTTCCGACTTGGAAAGATATGCGGATTAGATTGATTGATTGATTGATTCTTATTATGACATAGAGGTATATTTATTGTATTTGGCAAAATAAATGTTGATATGGAAGATGATGGCTTAGTTGAATGCTAGCTTAGTCTCAAAGTGAAAATTATAATAATATGATCTTAACTAATCTAATAGACTCGGTTCACGTCGTGTCACATCGCCTCGCGTCTCAATATGCGTCTAGCTTTAAAAATACAATTAATCACGACACCAATTCACCTATCTTTGCAATATATTTTCAAACAAAATTCCGATAAAACTAATTAATTCAAAAATTACTAAAGCACTTATCAAGGAAATAAATGTATGGGTTGAGCAGAATATATATTTTACAATGCCTAAATATTAATAAATCTATTCATGATTCTTTTGAGTCTTTCTATCTTTTGTATTATTTATGAAAATTGATTAAGCACTGGGATGTGCTCAAAACTAAAAATTTCATTTTTTATTGTATTCTTCTTCATTAGTTTGCATTTAGAAGATTTAAATGTGAGCTGTATGACATGTTTTTGGTTATCACCTGTATGATTGTTTTTAACACGAAATTATTCAATTCTTATCATTGTATTATTTATAAGAAGCATTACTATAATATTTATTATATAGGTATATATTTTTTTCCATTTTTCAGTATTGCTATAGGCTATTTCGTACTGTTTGCTTTATTAACTCACAGCTAGCGCACAAGTTTAACTTTGCTGGCTGTGCCAAATCAATTAGATCTATTATAATTTACATTTTTATTATGCATTTTGTATGTATCATTCATGTTTTGTAACTATGTAATTTTGGCGAAATAAACATTCTTATTCTTATTCTTATACAGCTCTTAATAAAGAAGATTATGCTTATTTTTCTTGAACAGCCAATAACAAAGGCAATTATTCAATTCCTTGCAATTTTTATTTAAAAACCCACTAGAAGCGCGATTTAAACTAGCCGCTGGATGCTGGAAAAAAATGCTTGAGGGCAGTACTGTCATAGATAATACATATTGCTATCTTCTATTTCTATAATGCTACCTTTTATCGCTTAGGCTATCAGACAGTTGAGGCACAGAATGGAAACTATCAATCAAACGCCTATCCAACCAATGCTTTTTACATGTCACAAATACACGTCACGTGACTGCGCCATCTTGTTAGAAGTTAAAATCCTGTCTTTTGATTGGCTCGCGGCAGTGAACGAGACCGATTGATCCGGATCAGTAGAGTGATCCGAACCTCCCTTCTATACTATTGCAATGCTGAACTTTCTAACAAGATGGCGAATTTTTGGTGCCAGGGTACTTGCCAAGTTTCCATTCTGTATCTATTCTGTGGTTGAGGCCCGGCCACACAGAGAGCGAACTCAAGTTAGAGAGCGATCTGAGATTGAGATATAAAATCTATATAGGATCGTAAATTGCAAATGCCCTCTGTGTGGCCGGGTTCTTATGAACGGCAAAATCACTTCTCGGTAATTGAAACCCACCTGAAACTTCACGTCAACTTTTAACTATCTAATAGAAGACCCTCTGATAAAGCCAGGCCTTACCCTCAACAATAAATAGAAATTATTGAGGACCCTCTCATAAAGCGAGACCTTACCCTCAACAATAAATAGAAATAATTGAAGACCCACTCATAAAGCTAGGCCCTATCCTCAGCAATAATTGGTTAACAAATTAGAAATTTGCTTCGGCCACCAACCTTGGACGGATTTTCGGCGGTGGCGAAGAAGGGAGGCGTAGCGGCACTAAGCAACTGGTTGTTCCGATGGTGCCTGTAGGAGATCTCGTCGATGTAGGACGGCGAGAACGGCACAAAGTAGGGGTTCTGCGAGGGCGCGTTGTGGAAGCCGGGTCGCCGTTTGCGGTGTGGGGTCACCACGTAGTTCTCGGCAGCCGCCTGCTGTTGGAGAGCCTCCTCTGGCAGCTTCCGGTGGTCGTCGTCAACCTTCAAGCAATACAAATTCAAATTTACACCCAAGTCGTCAACATTCAATTGATAAAAATTCAAATTTCACTCCAGTCGTCAACCTTCAATCAATACAAATTCAAATTTCATTCCAGTCATAAACCTTCAATCAATACCAATTCAAATTTCATTCCAGTCATAAAACTTCATTAATACAAATTCAAATTTCATTCCAGTCATGAACCTTCAATCAATACAAATTCAAATTTCACTCCAGTCGTCAACCTTCAATCAATACCAATTCAAATTTCATTCCAGTCATAAAACTTCATTAATACAAATTCAAATTTCATTCCAGTCATGAACCTTCAATCAATACAAATTCAAATTTCACTTTAGTCATGAACCTTCAATCAATACAAATTCAATTTACACTCCAGTCGTCAACTTTCAATCAATACAAATTCAAATTCACTCTAGTCATGAACCTTCAATCAATACAAATTCAAATTTCATTCCAGTCATGGGCCTTCAATCAATACAAATTCAAATTTTACTCCAGTCTGAATCCATTGACTGTATAGAGTATACAAAATGTCCCATCGTATACTCATACAAATTCAAATTTCACTTCAGTCTCAATCCATTAGCTGCAAAGAGAATGTCAGACTAAAAGTGAAACAGCATGAAATTCTATATGAGATTTGCAAAAAAAAAAATGTCCAGTAAAACTTTCTTATATAAACTACCTTAGTTTTCGACCGAGATATATGGATTTTTTCTATATTTTTGAAAAACGTCAATAATTAAAAATCTATAAGTCATAATCCAATTCTGAGGATGATGAATTATGGTTCAGATGAGAGAGGAATTTCTAATAATATAAATAATATAATTTGTTAATTCATTTGAAATCTTCAAACTTTATTTAAACTTTTTATGAGAGTTCAAATTATTTGAAATTCGGGTTTGAACTCGATGAATTTAATTTTTCAAACTTTGAGCTACATTCTATATATGAAATTTGCAAAAAAATTTATCTACAATTAAACTTTCTTATATCGATCTTAATTTTCGAGATATATCGAATTTTTGATATATTTGAAAAACGTCAATAACTAGAAAACTATCAGTCAAATTCAATTCTGAGGATATGGTTGAAGAGAGGACAAAATTTCCAATAAGATTCACATCATGTGTTCCTTCCGTCAAACATTTTTGAAATTTTTATGATCGCTCAAAGTTGAAAAGAGTACATTCCTCGAGTTCAAATCCAAATCTCAAATAGTTTGAACTCTCATAACATTGCAAAGACGTCAAACTATAGAGAAACAATAGCGTAAGTAGATATTCCATGGTATAGGGCGTTTATGTCGTAACTTTTACTGTTATCTCAAGCCGATTATTGTCGATTATTGTCAATATTTACTGTTTTGACCGGGTGCGAGTGTTTGAACGGCACAATATGAGAGACTACCAGCATCGTCATAAAGCTTCACGGGAAAGAACTACGTGTACTATAGGCTTCAGGTAACTGTAAAAGTTGCGAGATAAACGCCCTATACCATGGGATATCTACTTATGCTATTGTTTCTCTATGGTCAAACAAAGAAACAGATGTTTTTGAACTTCTTATTAGCGTTCAAACGCCTGCCTGAAACCAGGACTACGTTTTTGTCAGAAAACGCATAATATGGTTTCGTTTTAAGAAAACATTGCACTCACTGAACGGTTCAACTACAAGGCTGATAATATTTTGATTAGTGTACCTCAAGATGACTGCGGTAGTCTTCCATGTATCGTGACTTGCGCTTCAACTGGACTGTCATCTCAGGGTGCGAACTGTCCTCGCCACTCGACTCCACCCCCCGAGGTGATCGCTTTATTTGCTGGCTCAAGCTCATTGGACTGTGCTGCAAATCAAAAATTCATGTCAATATCAGACATTCAATAAACATAATTCTCATTCATAGATCTTCTAACTGTACTCAGTTGCAAAATCTTCCTTCATCTTTATCGCCTTAAAAATAAATATATCATAATTATTATTGTTTGTTATTAATTTGTTAAAATTATTATTGAATATTTGTTAAACAAATTATATTTTGTTTACGTTTATGTTTATGCTATGAACTACTCCATTATCATGTTTTTTTCTTCTTTTTTTGAAAGTGTATACTAAATTTTTGTTGAAAATGTTTGCTAAATTTTGTGTTTCATAAAGTTACTTTTTTCTATTTTTCTCCAATTGGAGTGCTTAGTGAATGCTGGTTGCTAGCGCACAAACTTTTTTTTGCTGGCAACGCCAATATTATATATTAGATTATTATTTAGTTTCAATGAAAGCTTTTGTAATTTTGTTAGTATAAATTTCCAATGTATGAAACTGAATTTTGTTTTTCATGTATTTGTGAATTATTTATTTGAATTTGGCATCAAATTTGATTTGATGTGAACCTATGCGAAAATTTTCTCCTATTCGGTATCACCATAGAAAAGAGATTGAGAAAGATGAAGCCTTATTCTTATTCTATGGTAATACCACATATCTAAGCCTTTATTTAGTGTATGGAATTAAGTTGGCTCAAAATATACGCTAGTGAGGTTTTACAAAAATATACCCTCATTTTCTAGAAAGTTAGGAAAAGTTAGTGTACTCTTGCATCAATCTGTGACATTGATTTATAATTTAGTCTACACTCTATCTAGAAGAAATGTCCTCATTAGCATTTTATGCTACTTTTAGGTTACCAAATGATCATATATCTAGGCTTATTTTATTTTTCCACTGGTGATGATTATATTACTTCCCACTACCCTGTAAATGAAATTCCACCAAGAGACAGATAAATTTAACTCTTTTGCTATCGAACCATACATCATCAGCAACGTCAATAAAATATTCATAGCACTTGACACTTAATCTATTATCAAGTGAGTTGAGAACATTTTTTTTCAATCCTTGATGATTTTGGAAAGCATGGAGTAGTAGAAGAATACAATAATATCATTATTATGACAAAACCATCAAATCATACATCAATTCAACATACAAAATCATTGAAAACAATAGAGATTTTTCATGCAGTATTGTTATGTCTAGTTTCATAGTAGAAGGGGGAGTGACAGCTGAATTCAGGAAAGGGGGTGCATCCATGGGCTTTGGGGAGGGGGGTGGTAACCCCTGAATATTGTTGTTAATAAAAGTCTGATTCAGAATATTATCTACAGTAATTGATGAGAACAATATAAAATCATGAAGTACCATTTTTACTTAGAACATTTTATAAAAAGGGTACTTTATGTTTTTTATATTGTTTTTATTAATTTTAATAAAGTACCCATACAAGTGAAGTAATTTTATCTACAGTAATTATGTACTTATTTCTTTAAGTACTTATTATGTGTTTATTTCTACAGTAATTTATATGAATTTCTTGAATAATTTATTGTAAATTGTATTGATGGCAAATAAAAAGAATTGAATTGAATTGAAATTTCATGGAGTGTAAAGCATCCAAATTCTGCATTGAAATATACAAATTTCACAAAGATTATAGAGTTCTATTTCATTGATGAAGAAGTGTCATCAATTCCAGTGTGAACCAAAGAGTATAAGATGGTAAGAATATACAGATGACACATAGTACATGGAGTGATTTTTTATCGATGATAGAGTCTTATCAACTTCAGTGTGAACAAAAGATGGTAAAAACAGGATTTTCCATTTTCATTATTATTAAACGTAAATCCCAATTGAATGCTGTAAATCACCCCGCAGGCTTCTGCTACTGCAAACATTCTTGTTTAATAATAATTATTCATTAATGCATGATTGATGCCATCGCCATGCATAAATGGGGCAAGGCAACAACACCATTTTGAGTGTGGTGCTGCTCAGACAGTGACGCACATCGTCGAAGAGTGCCCAAGAACAACATACACGGGTGGAGCTGACGATTTCGTGTTAGCCACAACAGAATCAATAGCTTATTTAAATGTATTAAATGTTTGCCTATAGTTTTAAAATCTATGACTGAGACGAATCCATTCGTTGTTGATATATGAACACATAAATGTGGTATATATCCTTGTATATAATTTTATCCATCCCATTTTACTATTAGAATTTAATAATTGTGTCTTTTGCTATACGCTAGATAGATAGATATTCATTTATTATTAGCATTTGAACAAATGCAACTTACAATTTATTTCCATGTTTTCCATTTTCTTTGGAGTGAACTTACCTGCGACTCCCTGTCGGACGGTGGTCGGTCGGCGTCGTTATGCGTGGGCGTTCGTCGGTTTTCGCGTTCGGTATTCAACGATAAATTAACAGGGAATCGACGAGCTGCGACGTCGGCGTCGACTAGGCGTCGTATTCGTCGGCGATGCGTCATTAGCGGACATAGTGTCCGAATGGGGCAGCTCCTCTACTCCTCTCCTCATCCTCCTCCTCCTCTTCCTCCTTCACTTCCTCCTCCTCTTCCTCCTCGTCCTCCTGTTCACGTTTGACGCGAGCTGGCGGCGTGGTGTTATTGTTGGTGAATGTGTCTTTGAGTCGCGCGGTTTCCGCCGTTGTCGTGGTTTCGCCGCTGGAGGTAGATTCTCCGCGCGGTCTCCGCCGCGTGTCGGCGGGCGATGTGTGTCCGCTTGCGTATCCGCCACTGCCTCCACCGCCGCTCCACAGCTCCGACTTGATCTCTAGGAGTTCGAACAGCTCTAGTAGGCCGGACATGTCGGTCGGCTGAGAAAGTGCAAAAAATACATTACTCTCAAGAATAATATTATATCTCTAATATTATACAGTCTTTTTTATTGTCTTTTACATGTACGAAATAGGAGATACTCATTTTTTTGCTGAGAATTTTCAACTTTAATAAAGATTATGCACGTAATTTTGAGAAATTAGTGAATAGTTATCCTATTATTTGTTGATGCTTCCTGGACATAAGGAGATTTCATTTTACTACACAAAATTTTCCTCAGTGCAAAGCATTTCTAGCACCTGCTAGTATAAAATAAAATCGAAATACTGTAATAGTGTAAGACAAAATAATGAGAAATAATAAAAATAATGAGGAATTAAGTATTCAGAATTATTACTTAGCCTATTACTCAAGAATCTGGGGAATGTTTGGTGAAAATTGCATTCTACATTGAGATCCACTTCATAAAATCAGCACCTGATTAACGTTGGTCAGTAGAAATCTTGGTTAGCACTGATTAACATCGTCAGTGCCAATGTGAATAATTTTGAAAACCTTCTGAAAATTACTCTACAATAAGATTCAAGTTATAAAGTCAGCACTTAATATATTAAGCTTGCTATCATTGTCTGTCATTACACAAATCAGATATCTCTATCATTTTCCAACTCCACAGCAAAAGGTCAAAGAGTGATTTTGTGATCTTTGGAGGATTTTCTATTTTCATTTATTCTTTGCTATTTATTCACCAACTTACTGATGGAAAAACCAATGTTAATCAGGTGCTGACTTGATAACGTGCATCTCACTGTGGAATTTAAATGGATATGTGAAAAATGTGTTCAATAATCCTATATTATTAAACGAGCAACTTCTGTTTATATGTTTGGATGTTTAGATGTTTATATGTTTGTATTTCACCGGATCTCGAAACTGCTCTAACGATTCTCACGAAATTCAGATCATAGTAGGTTTATAATATAAAGATTCAATTGCACTAAGTCTCATCCCTTGGAAAACTCACTGAAGGACATTAAAAGGATAATTATTATTCATCCTTGGAAAAACAGATAAAAATAATCATTTCGTCGTCAATTGGTGATGGAATTGAGTGAGCGAGTTCATGTGTGTGGGACTGTGTCAAAATTATGACTCAGCTGTTGAACTTTTGTAATCATTCAATCAGATATTTAGTGCCGGTTGCAAAAAAGCCGGGTTATTTCCAATCCTGGTTAATTCCAGTAGATCGATCTTTTTGAAATGGTCTTCTCTGATTTGGTTCACGTGAAGTTGAAGTTAATCAGGATTAGAATTTAACCGGCTTTTTTCCAACTGGGCTTTCGTGAGGGAAATTTTTTAATTCCTCTGTGAATTTACTGTGATTAGATAGAACATTTCTGTATGAATGTTATTATAATTTCTTCTTTCGTAATAAATTTTTTATGCTTTTGTACTCCAGAGCGAATCTCGGTCCCCGATATTAAACCATAATGTGTTAAAAAATAAACTTTCTTAAAATTCTAGTATGCGTTTAATTGATAATCTCCACTGCTTACAATGTTTCAATAAGAGTATTCATCCAGAGAATCTATCCTTATTGTTGGTTCTCTAAATCCTATAAATCCCGAAGGATATAAATTCAAAATTGGACTTTATTCATTACCCTACGATATTTGAAGTTTCTATAGGATAAACTTTCTTCCAAAATGTTACGCAACAAAAACAACGTGGTTTAAAAGGAAATCCTTGACCTATTTTGCATGCTAAATAAACAAGAGTGTAACTGAATAAGCTGACTGAAAATAAGAAAATATCTAGTTACAACGTCCAAGGTACCACTTTTAAGGGCTCTTCCAGCCATTCTAAGCTCCCGTTCATTATTTAACCTTTGTTGTCTAATAAACAAACTCTATGTTGAAGATGTTATTATTGTAAATAATAAATATCTCACTCTATAATGTATGATGTTTGATCTTATCCGCGACATGATGATTGCAACACTTGTAACTTCTCTTATATCTAGGAATTTAAGTTCTTATCATATTGTCTCTGAAAATCCACGGGAGAAAAATTACTGAATATAAAGTATACTAATTCAATATGAGTTGTTAGCTTACTAGAAGTGGTCAATATTCACTACAGTGGTTACTAGTAGTTCTGTGAACAGTAGACCTCACGCAGTATTCTCATCCACAAGTACCTGATTGAAACTATAGACCTTATGGAAATACAGCAATAGACTGGCTTCTCCACACATCTGTGTAATCACTTGTCAGCTGATTTGTGATGAATAATTCTATAGTTTGATTTTTACTCTAATATTGGCGTATGAAGGAGGCTCCTTTTTCCTTTTATATTATCCTTGAAATGCAAAATTTCAAAAAACCTTGTATATACGTCGACGCGCAATTAAAAAAGGAACATACCTGTTAAATTTCATGAAAATCTATTACCGCGTTTCGCCGTAAATACGCAACATATAAACATTAAGAGAAATGCCAAACCGTCGACTTGAATCTTAGACCTCACTTCGCTCGGTCAATTAAAGAACTGAAAAGAATATAATCATAAAATAATTGAAGTTTTTAATCTATTACGATCAGCTTTTAACTTCACTGTAACAATAGTTATCTTATCATCCAATTCAATCTATCTCTTCTTTTCACTCTAAACTAATGAAGAAGTGTTCAATCCAATTCAGGCCTTGAATTGTTATAAACTGGTCAGGCCTTCAACTTAATACAGCTGAAAAGTACGTACTATCTTATAGAACTCCACCACATTTTCCGTTCTTATTATCAAATGTAAAATATTTGTAAGTTTCAATTAGGCCTATTCAACAATTACATTGTTGTACATTGTTGTATTGTTGAGTGTAACAAAAAATAGTTCTTAGTTTGTCGTAAATGCAACAATCTCTTTTGAAATGACAGCTTCCTGTACATTCAGTTCACATCTTATACAACGTCTTCCAAGCTCCAAATCTGGATATACAAACTCCAAATTGTTACTCCACTTACTCAAGAGCCACTTTAATATTTTCAACATCTTTCCTGATGTAAATGTAATGTACTCCAGTACAACTGTCATATTTGAAGCTCCAATTACCCAACAAACTTTAGTCAAACAAATTCGAGAAAGTTATATACATTATCTGAAGAATAATGCCTTTTATTCACTTGAGGAATATCTGAATACCTACCTAACTTGAATGTAATGTAAATATGCTTTATCAAATATGTTTTTCTATCCAATTGTGTGTACTTTTAAAATATATTTATTTATTTATACATTGATACATGCACTATACATTCTCAATTATGAATGATTGGGAATGAAACAACATATTGATTTTATAGTAGCCTGATGGTTGATAAGAATGAATCCTGAACTAATATATATTTATCATCAACATCTTCCCTGATATAGATTTGGAAGAGGACCTGTACCACATTTATATTCTCAACATATTTCCTGGTGTAAATGTAATGTAGTCCAGTAAAAAAGTCATATTTGAAGCTCCATTTACTCAACAAACTAATTTATGTTTATCATCAACATCTTCCCTGATATAGATTTGAAAGAAGTCCTGTACCACATTTATATTTTCAACATCTTTCCTGATGTAAATATAATGTACTCCAGTACAACTGTCATATTTGAAGCTCCAATTACTCAACAAACTAATTTATATTCATCATCAACATCTTCCCTGATATAGATTTGAAAGTAGTCCTGATTTCCTGTACAAAACTGTCCACTACAACATAAAATCATACATCTTTCCTCGTTTCCTTATATAAATTTGAAAGAAATTATGTACAAAACGGCCTCAACATCTTTTCTGATGTTATATTAACATATATGTTAACATTTATATCAACAGTTATATTAGAAGCTCCAATTACCCAACAAACCAACTTATTTTTTTATCATTAACATCTTCCCTGATATAGCTAGATTTGAAAGAAGTCCTGTACCACATATGCATTTTCAACATCTTTCCTGATATAAATGTAATTTAGTTCAGTACAGCAGTCATATTTAAAGCTCCAATTACTCAACAAACTAATTTAAAATTATCAACAAAATCCTCCCTGATATAAATTTGAAAGTAGTCCTGTACAAAACTGTCCACTACAACATAAAATCACATCTTTCCTCGTTTCCTTATATAAATTTGAAAGAAGTTATGTACAAAACGGCCTCAACATCTTTTCTGATGTTAATGTAATTTAGTCCAGTACAGCAGTCATATTTGAAGCTCCAATCACTCAACAAACTTATTTATATTATCTTTCCTGATATTAATTTGGAAGATGTCGTGTAAAAACTGTCCACTACAACATACGATCATCTTTCCTCGTTTCCTAATATAAAATTGTAAGAAGTCCTGTACAAAACTACAAAAACCGATCACATCAACATCTTCCCTAAAATAAATTTGAAAGAAGTCTTGTTCGAAACTGCACACTACAAAATACGATCATATCAACATCTTTCTTGATATAAATTCGAAAGAAGTCCTGTACAAAATACGATCTTTCCTAATATAAATTCGAAAGAAGTCTTGTACAAAACTGCACACTACAAAATATCATATCAACATCTTTCCATGTTTTCTGCTATTAATTTTGGAATAAGTTCTGTACAAGTCGATCCACTACAACATAACAATCATTTTTGTTTTGGACTGAAATTTTATCAAAATTGGACACGTGAAATTCTAACCTTATTTTGGACTTTTTCACCTATAAATTTGAAAGAAGACTATCTTATTATTTTATCTTTCAATGTTATTACATTAGTGTCATTTGCATTGTGAAGAAATAAAAAAAAAAAAATAAATATCAACATGTTTCCCAGTTTCCTGATATAAATTCGAAAGAAGTCCCAGGCCTACAATAACAGACAACCATGTATGAAGCACCAATTACTCAACAACCATTTAGAACGTATGCACTGTCATGTTGTAAAGTGTGCCTTGTAAAAAATGTTCAGTTGTCAGCTTGTTGTCGGGTGATAAAAGGAAAGGAAAATGAAAGTGAGAATGAAATTGAAAGTAAAGTAACTTTCAGTTGAGAGCTGTCAGCTGTGAGCCATAGAAGGTGGCCCAGTGGCCGACAGAAAGTGGACCGACCCTGTTACAAGTTGACCGACCCTGTTACAAGCTGCTAGATTCGTGTGACATAATAAACGGGAACCGGTTTGCTGGCTTGCATTCTCTCTCAGCGATCAAGATCAATATTGTCGAAATGGAAGTGTTTGTGTGTGCAGTGCAGTGATGACAGAAAGTGAAAGTGAAAGGACTCCCGCTCTGTGGGATGTGATGGATGCTGGTGTTAGCTCCACATTTTGCCACCAGGGTGCGCTGGGCAATGCAGTTCCTGAGTTTCAGATCAAAATCTCACATAATCTAATTTACATACCGCACCGGTACTTTTACCATAGACGAATATTTATTTATTTATTTACAATGCAAATAACACTAATGTAATAACATTGGAAGATAAAATAATAAGGTAGTCCTTCTGCTATTTTTCTTCCAAATTTATAGATGACAAAGTCCAAGATAAGGTTAGAATTTCACGTGTACAATTTTTATAAAATTTTATTCCTTAACCAAAATTATTCTTCAAACGTATTCGTTAACCAAAATTAATCGTTAAAAGTGGTATTTGAGTGGAATATTTCTAATTAATTTATCAATTTAAGCCATCTAAATTCAAAATTTATAGTTTTAATGTTTATTTTGGTCCAAAATAAGATGGCTTAAATTGATAAATTAATTAGAAATATTCCACTCAAATACCACTTTTAACGATTAATTTTGGTTAACGAATAATGATAACGATTGAAGAATAATTTTGGATAACGAATAATGATAACAATTGACGAATAATTTTGATTAACGAATAATGATAACGATAGAGAAATAGTTTTGGATAACGAATAATGATAACGATAGAGAAATCATTTTTGATAATAAATAATAATAATGACAGAGTAAACGCCTTTACTCTTGACAGACTGATTAACCCAGCGACCACATAGTACAAAATGTATTTTTATTATATTATGGTCGCTTGATTAACCTTTTTTCATTTTGATATCTCTGTTTTACGAACTTGATACGATACTAAACAAACTGTTCTAGAGACTATATTCTAGAGTTTTGAAGAAATCATGTAAACTCATGTGGAAATTTATCCCAAAGATCCCAACCTTTCAAGCTTGATGACCCAAAGTTGGATAATTTTCCATTTTCACGGCCCACCAAATCCTTCTTCCTGTTGACGAATTGGAAGAGTCACGCTGCAAGCCACCAAAATATATTTGCAAAACACCGGTTAGGGAAAGCTGCCCTAACAATTTTCACGACCTACCGAATCCCTCTCACTCTTGATGAATTGAGTCACGCTGCAAGCCGCCAAAATATATTTGTAAACCACCGGTTGGGAAAAGCTGCCCTACGCAATTTCCACTTTCAAGTCTCCTCAAACAATGTATCACAGTCTCCAGTAGGGGAAGAATAGTTCCACACACCATAATCCTTTTGCATTCCAGAGTGGGTTCAATTTTTCCCTATAGCCATAAGGAAACAAAATATTTATCTTCTTTCACCAATCCATTTTTCGATGCGTCCATGCTAAAACTGAATTACTCTATAGCGAGATTCGCGTTGTAAGTAGAAACGGAAGAAAGGCACTGCTTTCAATTTTCATTTTCCTTCTATGGTAGACATCTGCGATTAAAGTAATCTCGTTATTATCAGATACAATATTCTATTTCAAATATATTTTATTCGAAGAGTAAACATTTTTCATGATCTAATAATAAATTTTCATAATGGAAATGTAATATTCTGTTAGTTTATTATATTTATTCATAGGTGTTGTACTACTGACCTGCACACTAGCCTGTCCCGTATAGAGAAACTGTAGCATGTGACGCATGTGCCGGGGGCAGACATCGGGTAGGTGAATGGTAACGGTCGCCGCCTCATTTGGGGGGCGGTCGGCTAGGAGGCGGTGAATGAGCGGCGAAGCCGAGGCGAGCACTAGACGATGCGCGCGCAGGCAACTTGTGCCGCCTCCACCGCTCCCACTGCCGCCCCCGCTACCGCAAACAAGTGCCAGATCGGCGTGGCTTTCGGCATCGAACCATTGGTGCACCTCGTCGAAAAGCGACGCGTGATGCTTGCCGTAGTGCAGGGTGAGGAGGCCGTGAGTGCCACCCCCGCCTCCGCCGCCACCTCCGCCGCCTCCGACGCAGTCCGACGAGCCCAACATGCCAATGGCCCTCTGTAACACACAACATAACACACGTTCAATCATTGAAATCTGAAATGAAAGCGATGTTTTGCATCGAAAACTTAATAAGAAAAAGACTAACGTTGCAGTGTATCCTATCCTACATTATAGTGTAGTTGCAGTTATTCCTAGCTGCATAGTAACTGCATAGTAGTACTGTTACATTGTGTAGTTGCAGTTATATTATTTATTTATTCAACAATGATGAAATACATCATATTTATATTATATAGAAGAGTCTACATCACAAGTTTCTATCTTTAAGAAGCGCGTCGGAAATACACTAATTCAGATTTTTTGAAGATGTTGGGAAAAAAATGTTAAAACATTCGACAACCCAAATAATTTGAAAATTGTAAACTTAAAGTAGGATTTTTTCTGAATTAACATTAAAATCAATAAGTTTTATAAAAAATTAATAATACGACAGAGAGGAGAAAACTATTAGCCTACTACATAATAATAAATATTGTAATATATATTATATACTCTCCTCAATTCTACGATTGAATAGAGAGAAAGCAAAGACGAGGGAATAGAAAGATCAAATCATTAATAGAAAAATCAATAAGTGAATAATATGATAAGTATGTGAGGGTTGTATTATTTACGTAGTTGATTTGCTGAACGTTTAGGTTGACTTTGAATTCTGCATCTAGGTAGGAAACATCCACAATTATTTCAAATGCAAATCACATATCTTCTCAAATGATTCACTTTTCATGTAACATCCGTAGAGAAAAATGCAGCATAGATGCCTTTTAGTGATGGAAAATTTTCCTCAACATCCACGCAAAAATAACGAATTTTCTGATCTCTGAAGCAGTTTTCTATACATTTTTTTTCCTATGGGTGATAGCCACATGAGCACTAATCTTGTTTACTTTCACGTAACATCCGTAAAGAAAAATACAGCATTTATGACTTTTATTGGTGGAAAATTTCCCTCAACATCCAATCAAAAACAACAATTTTCTGATCTCTGAAGCATTTTTATGCATTTTTTTTTTGCTGAGGGTGATGTCCACATGAGCTCTAGACTTGTGCGTGGGTAATGAGACGGATGTTAATGAGAGATGATTTTGTTCATTATGATTCTACTTAGCAACTGTGTAGAATTCGATCAGCAATGAACTCTCACCTTAATAGGAAGGCACGTGGCTCTATACGATGTTGGCTTTTAATTGGAGCAAGCGATAATTAAAACAATACATTCGCATACGAATATTAATTGGTTCACCTCTCGATTGGAAAGCGATCAGCTCGCTCCGCGCAATAATTAGGCAAACAAGCAATTTCAGCCGTCACCTGAGCAAATAAAACACTATCATCTTTCATTTGTCAATACAAGAGTTCGTCAAGCCTTCTTTTTCACCGATGGTACTTTCAAATTCGACTAGCTTCCTTTTAATAACAAGTCCAATACATTTTAATAAATTCAACATTTTTAATAACATTTTTTAATACACTGTGATGACCACTTCACACATTAGTAATGCATAAGTATATGCACCCAAATTATTCCGAGTGACATTTCTTTTCTTGTAATGAATAGGTCTGATCCAAGGAGTAATAATAAATTAATTTTTTTTTAATTCAGGGATACACATCATGAGCATACTTTCGTCCACTATGTCTGTTTGAGAGACAGATTTCCACTATATTATGAATTGGAATGGGAACAAATTAATTCGGGCAAAAGCTTGTCTCGTTCAGTATTAATTCTACTATATTGGATAGATGGCAAAATATTATTAATCCAAAGGTGTAAATCGTATAAAATTTACGATAGAATATGTAAAGGATTAGAAGGTCTTTATAGAAGTATATTTTTAGAATGATACAGTGAGCTCTTCTTTACACTACTCATTCATCAAATTAATAGCAAATTTTATGGACTTCCAAGGGTGATTCCCAGTAAATTACACTGAATTACTAGGAATTTTTGATTGAAAATTTTTTCGTGTTTGAATTTTCTTCTGAACTAGTACTCAATGATAATGTCTGAAGACAAAATGGATATGATTAAATTTGTTCTTTTATTGGAATGGAATTAACTGAATAAAAAGGGTTGTATTTGTTATTGGATTTTTTTGTTCATTTTATAGCTATTAGCACGTACTTGAAACTCATACTACATTTTCTCATGTCAGATGATATTTTCAAGAATGATGATTTTTCCTCCACCCACTAGTGAATCAAGAATCGTAATTTAAATTTTACTCTCTGGAAGAGACGTTAGTACTTTTTCTAGCGAAGTAGTAACCCTGTTCCCTAGGTTTCAAAGCAAAGGGGGAAGAATACTAACTATATTTAATCTATTATTAGTAATAAATTTAATCTGTAATTGGTCATATTTCAACTCTGGTTGAAAGAAACGCCATCTATAACACTATGAATGGTTGCCATCTTCATCTTCATCTGCTCATGCGTTTGTCCGTTTGAAGATATGCAAATTGGATAAGGTAGCCCTGTTATAGACCATGTTTTTTCCAAATTCAAATTCAAATTCATTTATTGCCAAAAAGAAAACAAACAATAATTTACTCATACACATACATACACGAGCAAAAATAAAAGTAAATTGTTCATAATACAATATTACACATGCATATACATGAGAGCAGAAAAAACAATTATACAATTTCTAGGCATCACCTAAAGTTGTAAAATCTTTATGGAGAAAAGTATTAGGATGAAGAGAGGTACAAAAATGGAAAGAGAGAAAAGCTTCGTCCAGGTCTTTAGATGCCCATGAGTAACTATTAATAGATCCTTGGTTGATAAAATTCTGACATTTTATGGTATCGGAATGTCATTGACGTTTGAATGAAATGAAATTCCAGGAACTGCGATTTTATTAGATGTCTCATCCATTATTTTCTAAGGAATAACTCATTTTTTTCCAGATAATAAGTTCTTGGAGATTTTTGGTTATTAAAGTAGCTGTAGTTGACTTATTGATGGTAGAAAATCCTTGCAATAATATGCCTATTAATAACAAAGTATTGCTTTCACAATTTCCAGTCTGAAATCATCTTACAACAGATTAACTGATAGGAAAAATGTTGGAAGACAAGTGACCTGTTTTCCTGTTAATGCACAAGGTCAGTTTATTTTTAGTCGATTTCTTCCAAAAACAAAAGTTACAGTGTTTACGACTCCTATAGACAGTAATATAGAATCGACTTTCTCCTACTGTTAATTTGTTTATGACAAAAGAGAGTGGTGATGGGCATTCTCTTACTGAATACTAAAATAGAAATTTGGTATCTTATTTATAGAATAACAGTCGTTCCATTAAGCTAATGGAATTCTTCTTCTACTTTCAAATTTTGGAAAGTATTTTTCTAATCACAAATTAAGGAAGGAATAGATTAATATTTTGTGTTATCAAGCCATTAACGCATCAACAATAATGTAAATGTTGTATTTATAGCAAGGGTAGAATCAGTTTCAAAAGAAACCACAAAACTCCAGTCAATTTCTAGTGTAATTTGCAGGAATCACCAAATTTATTGGAATTGAAACAGAAAGTACCTTAGTACTCATGGAAGTTTAGGTTGTTACAAGTGTCAGAAAATTATGAGTCTGTTAACTTCATTTTGAAATGAATTTGAGAGCTTTGTTTTTTATTTATGCACTGACATAAGATATGACTAATGATAATAGATTTGGCCAATACACAGATCTTGAATAGAGAATCTTAGATAGTTTAAACTACTGTTAGAAAGTAGGCTCACCTCCATAAAATTCTCATAACCATCGTCACGATCTTCCTATTTATGAGAATGTTTATCACTGTACTGTAAGCCTTTTTTAATATATCATCGAATATAATTAGAGAGACCTCCAGACCGGAGATTTCGCTCATGAACTATTGTATTGATTTTGTAATCCGCAACTTGAAATTATATGTGAATACTGTATACACATGAGTTATATTTGATATGATAGTTAACTCAGTATGGTTAAATACGAGTACCGGTAATTCAGAATAAAAATTAAAACAAATCCACAAACCCTGAAACGATTCAAGACTCCATTCATCAGTAAGAACTCACTTCTCATTACAACTCGCTCGTTCAATGACATTGTGGTACAGTACATACTAAGTTTTTGTATCTGTAACTGGAATTTTTCGAAGCGTGTTATTTCAATGGAAATCGATAAAATCGTTTCATTTCTCAGATGAGAAGAATCGTAAAAGAGCACATATTTTCATCTAAAAAGATACAGGAGGGTTGATATTCAAAATATAGAAGGAAAATTTAAAATTGTTGAGCAATGGTCTTCTTGCTTTTGTCATTTTGTGAATGCATCTAAAGATGCTGTAAGAAATTCTACATAGATATCTGCTGAAGTGGATGTATATTTTTGTCTGAAGGTATAACATTTGAGTTGAGGATAGACATTCATTTATTTATTCATTTACAATACAAATGACACTAATGCAATAACATTATAGAAGATGAAATAATAAGGTAGTCCTTGTGATATTTTTCTTCCAAATTTATAGGTGTCAAAGTCCAAGATAAGGTTAGAATTTCACGTGTACAATTTTTATAAAATTTTAGTTCAAAATAAACATAAAAACTATAAATTTTGAATTTATGGGCTTAGAATTGCCTAATTTCACAACGTAACTTCTTGACTCTCAAAACAGTAAAAGAGTACAAAAATGAAACTGGGATAGTTCTTTATAAACAAACATTCCAATTCTATGAAGAACTTCACTGATTTTTCCTAATTTATTGACGTACAGTATCTCGAATGGAACAAAAAATGCTTCATCTAAGATTGTTTCCATGATAATAAAGTGGATCAACATGAATGTTTCAAAAAATAAATTGTAACCAGAAAAATTTCATAAATACATACTCGATCTGCCAGAGCATTCTTGCTTGTCAGCGACTTGTCCATTTGCAGCATTGTCCTGCATAAGGCTTTGCGGGGTATCATATGGGTATCTTTTCTATGAACGTTCCAAATAATAATGTAGACTAATAGCTACGAATATTAACGTTGAAATAATTTTTTTCTTCACTTTAACAACAACTACCGAAAATATTATTCACCTCCGTACCAACAAGCTAAGTAGTAACGAATTAACGAATTTATGTCTAAACAAAGTCCTGACAATACAATAATTTTCCTCTGGTAGACTACTGTGGAGCTGAATGATAACACTAATATAATGATGAAAAACACTAACTAATTCAGTGATTATCAAAATCGGAATCAGTCAAACAAGAATCGGAAAGTGGCAATTGTTTTTCAGAAGCAACATGTCTATGCCTTAAACGTAGAGCAACTTTATGACACCTTTCTCGTTAAGTATATTTGCTACATGTACAACATAAGCATGAAAGGTTTTTAGAGAAGGCAACGCGCATGTCATGCTGACGCATATGTTGAATAGTTCATCAATAATTGATATGCAAATAAACATAGAAATGAGAATAAGCTGTTGATCAGTGAAAACTAGCATTAAGCTCTCCAAGCTCTTATCGTTCAAAGCAGCTTCATACTGTCGTTGAAAAAATTGTAATGTAGAGAAGTTTTCTATAAAAATCTCTCTTTAATCATGATGTTGTTCTTTTTAAACCAGCATTGTTTGTGACACTGACTACCTTGAATCTCCAGTCTTCGACAACGACAAGAAGTTATCATTGTATCATTGTATCATTCTTGTCAAAAGTTCTTTCTATTGAATGAAAAAGACTTAGAAATTGTCGAAATTTTCATTCAATATGAATAATTACCACAATATCAACTTCTCAACTACAAAAAATGTCAAAAGTTCTTTCTATTGAATGAAAAAGACTTAGAAATTGTCGAAATTTTCATTGAATATGAATAATTACCACAATATCAACTTCTCAACTACAAAAAATGTTCTTCCAGTAGAATAATTCCATCAGGAACTTTGGTGGCAATTGTATTATTTTTCTTTCTCAGTTTTGATTTATATTTCAACCGAAATATCCTGCAACGGTTAATAATGATGATTAAACAAGGTTGGGCAATGAAGTATGGAGGATTTGGAGTAGATCTTACATACTCATTCCAGGTACATGCTGGGAAAAGTGTGAATTTCGTTCAGAAATGAGTATGTAACAGCTAAAATTTATTCATCAGATATTTTCGTAGTAATAGTAGTTTCTTTCCCAGTTTTGAGCTACCAAAATATCCTTCAACAGTTCATAAATGATTGTACATGGTTGGGCAATGAAATATAGAGGATTTAGAATAGATCTTACATACTCATTCAAGGTACATGCTGAGAAAGTGAGAATTTCGTTCAGAAATGAGTTTGTAACAGTTTTTATTTATACATTCATTCATTAATTCACAAAGGCAGCGCTTCACAAGTATTTACAGCCAAGGTGATGACGAGAGGATGAATGATAATATAGTACAAACTTTTCTATTTGTGATAATTTTATGAATGGATCAATAGTGACATGATGAAATCATCATGAGCTATTCCAAATCCTCCTTTCTTCATCGTCCAATCTTGTATCAACAAATAATTCAGTTTATCTCTCTTGGAAAATTACTATATATATTATAATTGGTATATAAAATGTATATTTCTGTTTACTTTGATTTTAGAAAATTACTTCAGCAAGAAATATTTAGTTATGATAGTTAATCGATATCGGTATATAAAATGTATATTTGTATAAAATGTATAGGTATATAAAGGTATGTAAAGGTATGTATATATGTAAAGGTATATAAATGTATATTTCTGTTTACTTTGATTTTAGAAAATTATTTCAGCAAGAAATATTTAGTTATGAAAGTTAATCGATATGTTTTAAGGAATGAGAGGTATGATGTACCATTTACTTCGAATAATTTAGCCAGAAACACCTTAATCTACATTGCACCAAAAACTTCCAATGAACCCGATAATTGTGCTGAGTTTGTTAATATGCTCCTGTTGAAAAAAAATTAAAGATTTGGTTGAATAATTACACTTTAGATGTTACATAATGTAATTCATTATTAATGTATTGTATTGTTGTAATTCATTCTGTTTTATTTTTTGCATGTAAGTTCAGGTTGACTATACATTTAACACTTTTGAGATTTTTGAGAGCTGAGCCAACAATTAATTAATATCATGATAATTTTAACTGTTAAGTAAATTCAACAGTGTAATAAACTGATAAGTAAATTTAACTGTTAAGTAAAAATAAAGTTCACTGATATATGTATATTTATATTTGAATTTACATGTTTTGTATAATAGTACCTTGTCAAGCAGCCTCTTTGAGGTTCGTTTAAGCTTATCTATAGCTTATCTATTCAATAAACGTTTTTTCTATTCTATTCTATTTTCCTATTGTGATCTAAATAGTAGATTGCAAATAGCGATCTTGAATATTCTCGATTATAAGAGAAATAAATGGAATCTCATATTATAGTTTTAACAGTAAGGAAGTGGTTAGAAACAACCAAGAACTAAGATTTTCCATTAAAAATTGTTCATAAAACAAACGATCATCAACACATAAGGTACAAAAGCTCATAAAGCTTTCCATTCTCAAGTTACAGTTGTTGGTTATGCTATGCTGTTATTGTTCTTGAGCATTTCCTTGATTGAGTAATGAGAATACGACCTCGCAGTTGATGAAGGAAATTCAGTATTTTATGAGTGAATGAATCTCGACCTTGTCCAATTCAAGGCCAGTCTCTTATCTATTACTTGTAAAAAAATACAAGTCAATGCTGGTACGGTGTGTAAACAAATGTAAAAAAGTACAAGTCAGGCCTGGCACTGTATGTAAACAAGTGTGAAAAAATACAAGTATGTAATACGAGTCAGGACGTATATATCACCACAGTACCGCTTATGGTCAGAGAGTATAGAATGTATTTATACTATAGTATCTGCATATGGTCACATCAAGGATAGTAGGATAGTAACATACGTCTACATTCAGCTATTCAAGTGAACAATTAATCTATTACCGAGTATGCCAAGTAGAATTTCTAATCGACTTCAAGTAGCATTGGAATACGTGTCTGAAATGTTGATTAAGTCTTAACGGTTGGGAAAAAATAACGTTGACATCTTCAGATTGTTACGTCAGAGTTATGTAGTTGTCATGAAGATCTAAATTCCATAAAACATGAGTTGTTAATGTTATGACGGTGGGAAAAATTCCTCAGCAGAGGGGCTATTGGAGTCCAGAGTACATGTGTTTTATTGAGAAAATTTCAGAAGATCTTCTTGATCTGATAATTTTGATGAGGATTGTAAGGAAGTGACACAAATACGAGCTATTTATATTGACAATAATAACCCACTTATTGAGGCTTAAGAGCTAATGTGTCCAAACACGTAAAATATGTCCTCTAAGCACATTTTCAGTAAGTTAATGTATTTTATGAAGCGTAATGATAAGCATTTCAGATAAGAATACACAATTTCAGAAGATGTGTACTCGTAGATTTACCTCTCTAGAATATTGAGTGTAGTTTATTTTGAAGGTATATTCTCCCCATTATAAGAGCTTTCAAATGTATCTTGATATTATTGTAATGTATTGATGTAATGTTGAACGGCACACTTAGAAGAGCTAATGTATCCAAACAAATAAAATATGTCCTCTAAGCAGATTTTCAGTAAGTTAATGTATTAACTTGAAAAATTATATTTATTTATTTATCTGTGGGAGTCTATGAAGTCGGTGTCTGTTGGATACTATTACAGTAAGCTATTATATACACTGCCCAATAAAAAGGTAGCATATCCACTGAAGGTTAAATAGTACATTTCAATCTCAAAATTGTTTAAAAGACGGATCAGAGTGCTAGTTCGTGTGAAGTCGTTCCAATGTGTGAATAAAACATTGATGGTATTGAATTGAGATGAAATATTAGAATATAGTTTTGTTTAATCTGACTTATTCGCTCCGGTTTCAACACGTACACCAAAGATTGACTTCATACATGATTTGATCCTCGATACTCAATTGAAAATATGTTTTTCACAAAATAGTATTTATAGGCTCCATTACCAATTATTTTTTTTAGTTTAGCCCATAATTAAGTGAATAAAATTTAAATTATAGAAATTTTCTCTGGTTTAGCCTACATACTTTTCATAGGTAATAGAGTCATGTAATATCTAGACATACATTTAGACTAGACTATCAGACTATTAATTCACTATTTTCTTGTTATAGTAAGATGGTGTTTGTAGTATCATGGCACTTTCAACGTACACGCTTCTACTCAAATAAATAAAAATCAATTGTAAGGCTGATTATGATAGGAAATTGTTTTCCATTCTGGAGATATTCTGGATTATACTTAAACACTCTTTGAAATGAAAAAAATATTATTTTATTCAAATTCAAATTCAAATTCATTTATTGCATGAAATAAATACACAATTGAATATACTTCACAGTTAGTACAATTTCAAATGGATCAACATGTACACTTGTAGGTTGTAATCTATCGCACATGATCAGAATAAGTATTGTACAATAAAGACATAATAATCCTTATGATACTAAAGTGAAAAGAAAAGAAAAATTAACATGCATCTCGTCCACGAAGGCTTAAGCATGTGTGTGGAGAGAAGTCTGTTCTTTATTTAGAATGAAATATTTGTGGTTTGAGAAGGATAAAGTAATTCTTGAATACTGAATCCTTGAATAGTTAATTCTTGAATGATACTGAGTTTGATCATTAGAGAAAAAAATAGTGAGAGGATGATACACCTCGAGAGCATTGATGCAACCCAATGAAGAACCTGTCACGGGAAAAGTATATTATTATTAAAGTAATATTTTCATATTATGCGATTTGTTATGAAATAGTTTCGTAATCATTCTTTTATCAATTGAATGATAATATAATTAATTAATTATAATTGAATAAAAATTATATATAATTTATATTATAGATAATATAATAATTAATTATTATAGTATAAATGACGAAAACATATATTCAATTTTCGTTGATTGTTTATAGAAATAGGTAGCAACCATCTATTTAAACATAAAATCTGCTGTGATCTGTGATGCATAACGTACCGACAATGGATTACCAAAGAATGTTGTAACAAGTGCATTTGAGAGTGGCTCTAAGTTGAAACTAGTTCTGAATTGATAGAATAAAAATTGCACTTAACTTTTATTTATTTTCAATAATTTTAGACTATAGATAGAGTGAGTATTCACCAAATAATTAAAAATGTGTACAAAATATTTCACAGGAATGAAATTCATGAATCATTAGTAATAGTATACCAAACGCAGAAAAAATAAACATGTGGTAGACAATTTTAAGACTATACAAGAATTGTACAGGAATGAAATTCATGAATCATCTATTATATTATAGTAATAGTTTACCAAATAATACAGAAAATAGACTACTAGTGGACTTCTATCAAAATTTGAGTAATAAACAGTTTTGAGTCTGTTGTTCCTCTCCCAATCTTTCATAATGAGTTAAGAATGATATTGTATCTATAACTGCATAAATAAATGAGAAATAAACATTGTAATATATACGACACTCAAAAAAAAATAATCAAAGATAAAACCGTTGAACTATAGCAGTGAATTTTGGGATACTATCATAGGCTCACATAGTTTCTATCTAATTAATACTTGTCCCAGTTGTCATTTGGTAGTAGCGCATGCGTGGGTCAAGTCACACATCAATATCTTTTCTGAAGCCTAGTTAAAGCACTATGACTATGTGGCATGTGGAATGTAGTGGTAGACTATATTTATACATTAGGCATAGTTCAGGAGGCTGGTCCGCAGCTTCAACTGATGAATAATAGCCCAGTCAATGAAGGCAAAAAATAGGCATTTGTCGGAACTAATTAGTGAAAAGCTGAAACTTTGCCAAATGTTACATTAGTATAAGAGAAGTACCCCTACAAAAGTCCCCGACCCTACCCCTCTTGCTTCCCCCCCCCACCCCCTTTTTAAGTTAAAATGTCGATGTTTACTAGAAGCTCGATATCTCAGTAACCAATCATCGAATAGAGTTGAATTTTTTTTAGAAAGGTTGCTAATATAATGGTCTACAATAATGGGTCTATGCTTTTTCACGATAAAAATGATAGTTATCCTGATATAAACAAAAACATCTAAAAAAATGAACTTTTTTCAACTAGACTCATTTTTGTTTCCCAATTTACTTATTTGTAAGCAATTTTATCGAAAAAAACTTTGAATAAAAGTTTAAGATCTATTCTTTCTCAATCCAACGATATAAATCTTGCTTACAAAAAATCGGAAATGTCGCTCTGGGAGGGGGAAATAGCAACGCGCTACACTTTTACGCTACGAGCTACGCGGTCCCCTCACATCAAGCTCGCACAAGCCATGCGTCTATTTGAAAAACGAGAGATTCTCAGTTATATTTTATTCTTCAATACTCATAGTTCAGATTGATAGAATAGTTTTTATGTTCAATAGAAAAGTAGCTTGTTTTTGTGGCTTTAAGTTCATAAAATTATATTGTTAGATTTTAAGTGAACCATTGTGACTAGATGTTGTATAGAATGCATAATATGGATATTTTTGAAGATACAAATGCAGAGTGAGGCTCATAGCATAACTATATAACATATAACTATATTATATACAAAAGACTAAGTATTTTGTATGCTACATTTTGACAATACAGTGGTGAGCTGGGCCCATAGAAATAGATGACATCTATTATTATGGCTGGGCCGGGCAGTAGGGGTGCGGCGCTAACGTTGCTCCTCTCAATATTGTTTTTGTTGCTAAATAAAGAAAAGAAACTCGTTCTTTGCATTCTCGTATGAGTGGCATTCTCATCCCTCATGTCAGTTTCAGAGGGAAGTTTGCCAAGTTCGGACGTGCGTGGTAGACTTTTCGTAGTGAAGCACGTGGTAGATTTTTCGTAATTTTTCGTAGTGAAACACGTGGTAGATTTTTCGTAATTTTTCGTAGTGAAGCACATGGTAGATTTTTTGTAATTTTTCATAGTGAAACACGTGGTAGATTTTTCGTAATTTTTCATAGTGAAACACGTGGTAGATTTTTCGTAGTTAGTGCATTGATGGTGACAATTTTTTCACACAGTTCGATTATGAAATTATTTATTTGTGATCCCTTCTGAGTGATTACACACAAAAATATAGTTTTGTAGAAATATCAGTTCGGCGTGATGTGCTCCTGTTACTCCAAACAAGTTTGAAACAATTAGTGATGGATGAATCGGACTTAATTGTTTAATTTGTGGTAACAAACTAGATGACAATATTGTAGTTGTAAAGAATGGAATCAATGCTATTTCTGAAGCCAGCAAAAAAGAAGAGACAGTTACATGAAAAACTACGAGGAAAGAGTACTATTAAATTACACAAGTTATGTAGGCAACAATACACAAGACCTTCGAGTATTCAAGCAGCTATAAAGACACTAGATGAACAAAATTAACCCAGTACATCAACCACTGGAGTTACTCGTAGAACCCATCAGGACAATTTTGATTTTAAGTTGTGTTTTTTATTTGTGGAAAATCAGCAAATTACAGCTCTAAAATTCCAACTCAATATAGAAAACCATTTCACGAAGTAACGACGATCGAGTTCAAAGAAAGTTTTTTACAAAAGTGCAACGTTAGGAGTGACATATGGGGTGAAAATGTAAAAGCCCGACTTCTAAGTGCAATAGACTTAGTAGCAGCAGAAGCGCGCTATCACAAACATTGCTACACAGAATTTACTAAATCTAAACCGATTGAAACACAAAAAGGTAGACCTCAAACCAAATTAGCTTCTACATTTACCAAAGTATGTAACTATATAGAAAACAATGATGAGTGCCAATATACTATAAAAGAAGTTCAGGATATTTTTAAATCTTTAGCTGATGATGATGCTGCTTATTCTGACAAACACTTAGGAAAGCTTCTCCAAGAGCATTTCAAAGAGAGACTAACATTAACAAATGTTTCTGGTAAAAAGAATGTTTTCTGCCTTACTGACAATGTGCATAAAATTGTGGACAATTGGTATAGAAACAGGGTTCTTGATCTAGAAGAAGAGAAGAAGAGGATTGTTTCAGCTGCTGCCTCAATAATAAGAGAAGACATACAAAGGAAAACCTATGACTTCAATTCGTATCCAGATTTGGAAACAATTAAATCAGGTGGAAAAAATCTCATCCCCGAGACTCTTGAAATGTTCATGTCACACTCATGTTCAGGACTCACTCATGGAAGGGGAATGAATGAAAGTACTGTGAATAAATGGATTCTTGGGACACCATACTTCATAAAGATTAATGAAGCATTAGAGGAGTTCTTAGACATTTCTATTACCTACAGTGAACAACATGTTGAGCTGAGAAAGTCAAGAAAACTCAGAGACCAAGCTGATATTGATAAGTTCACCACATGGTTCAGACAACACAATCCATTAAATAAGGAATCTGGAGAGCTAGTTTCATTATCATCTGGCTTAATCAGTGATGAGTCAGTCAACTGTGACCAAGCCTATGACATAGGTTGTGCTGCTATGAAGACAATGGTAGGAAAATCATTTGGGAAACTGACATTAAAAAGAAAGGACATGGTTAAGACCCAACTAGCACACAAATTAGTTAAAGTCAGATCCAAAGAAATACCAGTCAACTCTCAACAGCTCTTCAATAGAATACTCTGTGTGTGTGATAGCTCTCAAAAATTGAAATTGTATCTTGAATATGAACTGTCTTCACATCCACCATCTCTCTTCGACAATGTTTCACTAAGAAAAGGAACTAAATCATCTATCCTGTAAGTGTTTCAAGATGCTGTAATAGAGGAAGAAGAAATTGATCAAACAAATTTATGTGTGATTATTGATGGAGGATTTCTCCTTCATTATGTTCCCTGGCCACAAGACTCCACTTATGGAAATATCATACACATTTATCGAAAATATGTTGTAGAAAACTTTGGAGAAAATGTAACGGTTGTATTTGATGGCTATCCAGAAGACTGTACAACTAAACAAGAAGAGCAGAATAGAAGAGCAGCAAAAAAATCCTCAAATGACATAGTTTGATAGGAACACAAAATGCTTAACATCAAAGGAAGAATTTTCAGGCAACAGAAGAAACAAGAAGAAGCTTATATTTTCAGTTTCTGAAGAGCTTATAAGTTCAAATATCAATACAATTGTTGCAAAAGCCGATGCTGATATTTCCATTGTGACGACTGGAATAGAGGAGCTGAAGAGACACAAAACTGTTATGTTGTATGGTACAGACACTGATTTGTTGATACTGTTGATAGCTCTTGCCCCTGAGAATCAAGAAATCTACTTCTGCAAACAGATAACAGGAAGATTGCATGGAAAAGTGTTCTACAGCATTTCAAAGATAATAGATAAGGTGAAAAATACAAGGAAGCTTTTACTGTTTGCTTATGCAATAACAGGCTGTGATACAACTTCTTATTTTTTCGGCCTTGGAAAAATAAAATCTTTAGAAATTGTTCAAAAATCAGAAGAAGCTCAGAGACAAGCATCAGTGTTCATTTGTGAAAATTCATCTAAAGAACTGAAAAGAAATGGTGAAGATTTTATTCTGAATTTGTATGGCCAGAAAAAGCACACAAGCCTCAATGAAGCACGTTACTTCATGTTTACAAAACTAGCAAGAAAATCAAAACTCAGATCTAATTTTGATCTTGCTAAGCTTCCTCCAACGTCTGAAGCTGCACATCAACATATATTTAGAGTGTATTTGCAAGTGCAGACATGGCTTGGAAATAGAAGGATGCTACAGATTGGGGCTGGAAGATGGAAATGGTGAAGAAAAATGGTGATCACAAGAAAAGTTTGAAACCGGTACAAAGCACCAAACCCTTTGCACCTGATGACCTTCTGCACCTTGTGTCTTGTAGCTGTAAGACATCATGTCTTAAATATTGTGGGTGTCGGAAAGTGGGACTTGATTGCTCTGCCATGTGTGAGCACTGTGATGGTCTTTCTTGCGAAAATAGTCCTAATATTGATGAAATTATTGATCACGAGATTGAATTGGATTGTCAAGAACAGTAAAAGAAGGAAGAGAAGAAGAAGAAGAAGAAGAAGAAGAAGAAGAAGAAGAAGAAAAGGAAATGAGGAGGAGGAGGAAGAAGAGAAGAGGAAGAAGAGGAGGAGGGGAGGAGAAGAGAAAGAAGAGAAGGAAAAAGAGGGAGAGTGATTTTGAGAGAATGACTATTGTATATAGTGTGAATATTAATTTAAGTGGTGGGTGGGCGGTCCGTGATGGTGTTTGACACCTGCCGGTTTGAGCCAGTCCGGGACACGGCGGGTCCATAGGTGGTGGATGATGGAACAACCCTAAATGATGGTTAGGAATAATCCCCCGAACCAAAACTGGCTCTCTTTATATGCTTTTGAAATGCTTCTACTGCAAAACACTGAGATCTAATTTTGGGGGTTGAGGGACCCCCTCTACCCCCCTTCTTCATGGTTTAATGAGCTTGGTAGTATCAAATTTGAGCTAAGCGCCCAAAAATACATATAAAACAACTGAAGAAAGATTTTCCGTTCGAGTGAATGTGTTAATCATATAACATGCAATAATAATGATGATAATGAAGGGTTGCGTCAAAGCGTAGCGCGTTGCTATTCCCCCTCCTAACGCAATATTTCTTATCGTTGGTATGCTAAATTATACATCGTTGGATTGAGACAGAATAGATCTATAACCTTTGTTTGAGGCTTTTCTCGATAAAATGGCATACAAGAAAGTTAATTGAGAAATAATAAAAAATTTAGTTGTAAAAATGCAATTTTTTTAGATATATTTATTTTTATCAGGATAACTGTTGGGTTTATCGTGAAAGTGAATAGAATCATTATTTTAGACTTTTATATTACCAACCATTTGAAAAATAAATCAACTCTATCCGATGATTGGTACCTGAGATATCGCGTTTGTAGTAACTACCTGTTTTTTCCAACTTCAAAGGGGGGTGGGGGGGGGAAGCAAGAGGGGGAACTTTGGGGACTTTTGTGTACAAACTTCTCTTATACCAATATAACATTGGGTAAAGTTTCAGCTTTTCACTAATTAGTTCCGACACAAAACCTTTATTGACTGGGCTATAATGTGTGCGATGCAGAGGGATAATAATGGATGATAGAAGAGGAAGAGAGAATGAAGATTGACCCATTTCCTCACAATGCATTGCGCAATGGAGGTCATCTCTTTCTGAGGCTCCCTCTCGTTCTCTCTCTGTCTATTTAGCGCGGGAAATGGCCGAATTGCGTCATCACTGATGATGCTGGTGAATGGAGATAGATGGGCCGAGTTGTATTTAGGATCACTCTAGAATCAAGTCGAACTAAACAAACACAAGATACAAACTGTTGTGTTTGAGTGTTGTAGTAGTAGTAGTAATAGTAGTTCAACCCGATAACGTTGATTCCAAGGTCGTCTGAGAATATTTGTTGGGACCAATATCGTAGCACCACAGAAAAAAGAAGAATAAATAGTGTTTTCTTGTGGTGCACTGTGGATAATAATTATAGCATGAGTGACATACCCAGGAATCCAGGGAGTGCCTCAGATCTGCGAGGTTTCAATCCGTCTAGTGTATGAACATAACCTAAAAGGTTTAAAGGTTGAAAGGTGCATAAAGGTTGGGTTCGGGAGGTTAGGTTTGGCTTTTAAATAGCAATATGTTGATATTTTTGGAAATGTTTTAAATAATAAACACGTATAATGAAACGTTGAAATACTCACACTTTTGAGATATCGCACAAATATTTGAATGACACCCGGGAATTCATTCGGTGAGGGTAATCCATACTCAAATTTAGTAGTCTGTCTACTAAAATTGATCCATACTGGGTTTTCTCCCAAAAAAAACTGATTAGAAAATTCAGTAGTTTAGACAGTGGGAATATTCAAGAGAACAACCATACACATGAACACCCATACAAGAGGCAGTTGATTATGATTGATCACATGCATTATTGAATAATTTTTCCAAACTATCAGACACAAAGCCATACTATAATATTAATTGGAATTTGTTAAAATGATCAGCTACCGTACTAGAATATAAATTATTGAACTATATAGCCTATATTGAGAATTATATGTACATTATTGGAAAAGTGATTAGGAAAATTGTGTCCAAGGATATTCGCGACTGAAAGATTTCTGACAGAAGAGTCGGAGGTCTTGAATTTGATAGAATTTGAACTCTTTCAAATAAGAACAGGTAGAAATTGGTATTTCCAACAGGTGCACTGAAGAAGTGCTACTATGAAGCACCAAGAAGAAGCGCAAAATTACTAATAAGAGTTCACTAAGCCTCAAATAGAGCATCCGGCTCAAGAAGTAGTCAAGAGTCTTTGACCTGCATAGGTAGTCATCTCTTAGAAAATCAAATTACTAGTTAAATTTAGTGTCTAATTCATGTCAATATTTGATATTTCATATTGAAGTATTCAAGCAAATAGTATAAAAGTGCATATATAAATAGTATAAAAGTTCATTCACTGACAGGAGAGTAGAAAACATGGATGGACCAGGACCGGATTTAGCAATTTGGCTCCCTTGGACAAAATATTTTTTTAGGCCCGATTCTAGTTAGAGTAGATCTCCTTAATTCAAAAATCGATAGCAGGCCGATTAAGTTGATTGTTCGACACATCATAATCACGATCCAACTTTATAATATTATTGTTTTTTTTACTCGAGAATTTTAAAGAAAAATAATTTTGGTAGAGAAAGACAGAACTAACTCAAAAAACCAGAACATATGAGGCAATGGTTTGAATTAAACATTCTATAGCTGCCTGCTTCCTATTGGTCGCTATGAAGATAAACCGATCAACTCAATGACCAATCAGGTAACTCCTTTCCTTCTTTGGTTTTTGAGTTTTTACACATAAGTTGGTGACCCAGAATGACTACTAAAAACTACTAATTTAGCGACTCCTACATCAATTCCACGTTTCGTTATTGCTTGGGAAGTGTATCCAACGATAAGAGTGCAATAAAAGCATGTTCATTATTCATTACAAAAATGACTGAGAAATATACCTAAATCCGTCAGCTTACAAGCAGAAGACACTAAGTCAAAAATGATAGTTTTGAGAAAAACGATTTTGAAAGTTTGCATGTTCACTCTAATATCTGTGTTATATAATAAGATTTGTGTTACTGGTGAAACGCACCAAGTCGACACACCAAGTGCGTTTCTCTTGATCAAGAATGTGCTGTAAGTTTGAATGAAATATTGAAAACTAACTAGAAATATTGAAAACTCTATTCACAGGTTCAACTGAGAGTCTTGGCTGTGATTTTCTTATTTATGAAATATATACGCTGCAGTATATACAGTAAGATGTAGCCTACGATTTAATAACGAATCGTGCATGTTACTGAAATATTGTTAACATTTTTGAATGGATGTCTGTGATATTTCAAGCTGAATTGCTACAGAATAAAAAATGGAATTCAGATCGTTCACTTTGAAAATTATTCGGACAATATTTTTCTATATTTCACAGACATTTCTTTCAAGAGAGGACAGTCAGAACGAACAAAGACGTTTGGAATCCCCAGTTTTTGCTTCCGGAGAAGTTGAAGGTGTGGGTCCTGGCTTCTTTTCTTTTTTTTCTCCCCCTCATATTTATTTTTTTCTCTATCCTCTGAGGGTCCTTCAAGGTCACTGCCGACCCTTCACTATAGCCGCGCCTTTCTCCTGCTGCTACCCTTTTCACATTCCCTTTCACTGAGTCTTCTAATCCTCAAAAGGAACAGACAGTTCTTTCTTCACTATAAGCAAGGACTCCATCCTTTGTCTGATCTATATCCAGTCCGATCTACCTGCCTTGCTGCCTTTCACTCTCGTTTCGTCCAAAAAAAAAAAAAAAATGAAATAAAAGAGAAAAGGACCATCGATGACAGCGGAGCAGATAACCACTGGATTCTATCCAAAACCTAAACCTACCTACCTGAAGCTACTCTCAGATGGAATCAAATAGAGAATGCATTTATTCAAATGCTAATCAATATATAATTATTATTTAATGAAAATCCCAAATAAATGCTGCAAATCACCCCGAAGACTTTTGGTAGAGAGTTAGTGGGGAGGATATTTTTAATATTCTTTCCGAAGAATGGACATTGATATGTCCAAAGCTCCGCCTTTATGTAGATGCATAACATATAATTATTATCTATAGTTTATTATATTACAAATTGCTTTTTCATATCATATACAGTTCAATAATTATTTTCTTAGTCTATATCATGTAAATTCATCTATAATTTTGCTGTATTGTAAGCTATTGTATATAAGTGTATAAGACAGTATATATTGTAATCTACATAAATAAAGTACTCAATCAATCAAGACTTCTGCTACTGCAGACATTGACAACAGGGTTAACAGCTAGATGGAAATTCGATGAGAACTACTATCCAAAAATTAGTTGCCAGCCCGGGAATCGAACCGGTACCTCCCAATGTCTGAAGTAGCAGAAGTCTTCGGGGTGATTTGCAGCATTTATTTGGGATTTTCGTTAAATAATAATTGAAGCTACTCTGGTTGAACAGGGCTGATTGTGTCTACATTTTACAGAACTATAATATCCAAAAAATCACCTCTTTTATATGGGCTACTTTATCCAAATTAATAAAAACAATATAAAACTTTTAGTACGGTACCCTTCTATTAAAACATTTTAAAAACTTCAGAACATTTCAACGACTAGTTTTAACCTACTTTGACCATTTTCAAGTTGAAATGTTTTAAAAGGGTAGTGTAAGTTTTATATTGTTTTTATCAATTTACTATAAATATCGGGGCACTGAGTTTCGCTCGTTATTTTTATTCGTTGTTAAACAGAGCACAATTCTCCAAAATGATCGTTTTTATATTTTACAGCTAGTTATACGTCTGCTTATGAATTTCGGGGTTGCGATATTTTAATTTTCCACAGAATCACTCGCTCACTTTTTACTATCCACAGACGACGAAAGTCTCAACTGTTTCAGCCAAGGTTGAATTATCCTTTTAATGTCGTTCAGTGAGTTTTCCCCAGGATGAGACCTAGTGCAATCGAATTTTTATATCATAAACCTACTATGTTCCAAATGTGGTGAAAACCTTTAGAGCCGTTTTCGAGATCCGTTGAACATATATAACCAGATATAAAAATATAAACAGGTATACAGAAATTGCTCGCTAAATATAATAGGATATCCAATTATATCAGATTTTACATGTTATCAATAATACAATATCATGTTTATCAATAATATCAATGATAACTAAAACTAGTTAATGATGAAAATATAATATTCAACGAAAAAATAACTACATTGAAGAGCTTCCAACTTCAGTACTTTACAGCCCCAATTCAATACCGAAAAAACATCAATGTGGTTGTAGATTTGGTTTCTCACGTTGAGTTCAAATCATTGTCAACTACAACAGATTTATCTGACCTTTTTTATGATTTTGCCAGTTAATAGATTTCAGAGATTGATCCGAATTACACTGTATTGAACCATAGAGAAACAATAGCATAAGTAGATATCTCATGGTATAGGGCGTTTGTCGCAACTTTTACTGTTATCTCAAGCTCATAGTCCACGTAGTTCTTTCCTGTGAAGCTTTATGACGCAGGTAGTCTCTCATATTGTGCCGTTCATACACTCTTACCCGGTCAAAACAGTGAAAATCGACAATAATCGACAGTAATCGGCTTGAGATAACAGTAAATGTTGCGACATAAACGCCCTATACCATGGGATATCTACTTACGCTATTGTTTCTCTATGATTAAACTTATTATTTCGGAATAAAGTTCCAAGTCTGGTAGCCTATATTAACTATCATGATATTGGTTGGTTGATGCGAGTAAAACCTATGTATAATATTTGGACAATTCGAAACTGAATTAGGAAATTGAAGAAGTTTTTGGCAATAGCCTGTTTTTTCTTTTCCGATCGTTGTATTGTTTGTACTGACCTAAATAAATAAATAAATAAATGAAATAAACAAACATAATACTTGTTATTATATAAATTCGGCTTCATTCTACACAGTTATCGATATTAAATAAAACAAAAAACTAAATTGCGAGATTGAGGAATGGATAAGATCAAATAAAACTGAAGAAAAAATCTTCCAGGCACCAACTGTTTCTTGTTTTATGTTTTGTTTTTTATCATAGAATAATTATTGTGTGTTACTAACTTTTATCTAATTTCATCATCTACTAATGTACAAAATTATATTTGTGTGTAAGTTCCACTAATCTTTGTTCTTATTTTGGTTTAATTTCTTAGTTTATATTGAATGAATATATATTACTGCAACCTAGGTCTATGCACAGGTTTTACCTTGTAGGCTACTCCTTAAACATAGATGGACATAAAAAATATACTGCAGTTTTGGGATCATTTTATATATTCAACAGTATTTTTCTTGTATTATTTTTAGATGTTATAGTATTATATTATTATAATTGTGTATGTTTTTGAGAAATAAATTTGAATTTGAATTTGAATTTGAAAATATTGTGAACTCCAACTCAATATACTGTTCATTAAGCAGCATCAACTCAATCGACTAACACGTTTGATAATTAGTGATAATTAGTGATAATTAGTGATAGTTAGTAATACTTTTATAACCTAATTCTCAACAAAGAAGAGCATTTAATACCAATCAGATCCATGGCCAATCTGATGCAATCTATTTTTGTTATAACTATTTATTTGATTATACATTTATGAATTATAAATAGAAATACAAATTTCAGTACCCTTTTGAATTATTGGTACCCTTTTTTAATTATTTTATCACAATATGTAGTCCTAAACAGAAAAGAGACAATTTATCAATTATATACGAATATAATAAAAAAATGTATTCCAATCGAATACAAGAGCATCCGATCAGCCATTTTTGGGACGTCTTTTGTCCTCTTCGGAGGAAAAGAGAGAGATGCAATAATTCAGAACCGGTGCAACCAGAAAAAGAGCGAGGAAGTGGAACTAGTTGCAGGTTGCAAGTAGGTAAGGCCAATTATATTATCGAATTACTTCTGGCTCCCGGTGATAGTTGCATCATTTGAATCATCGCTCGCACGAACGCCAGCACTCACGCATGCAGCACTCAAGCCAAAGAGAAGGAAGGATGCTTTCTATCTAAGGACTCCTCTATCCTTCTCTGTGCACAAGCACAAGGATCCCATCGTTTCTATCCCATCCTTATCTAAGGACTCCTCTATCCTTCTCTGTGCATAAGCACAAGGATCCCCTGCTTTCTATCCCATCCCATCCTTATCCAAGGACTCTTCTTTCTCTCTCTTTGCACCAGCAAACACCTGTGAGCTGAGAGTGACAAGAAGAAAATATGTTCTGCAGACATTTTTCTCACTGCAGCGGCTATTAGAAAAGAAGCAGCAACGTTTAGAGAGAGAAAGAAAGAAAGGAAAAAGAAGCAGCTTTAAGAAATGGACGACGGACGTTGGGAGAAAAGGATAAGTTTTGAAAAAAAGATGAAAGAGGAAGGAAAAGGATGAAAATATTCCACAAGAAGAAAGGAAAGAATCAGCATTTAGAAATGGACAACGGACGATGGACGATGGGTGACTTGGATGAGAGTTGAAAAGGAAAGGAAGGAGAAGGATGAAAATATTTAACACGAAAGAAAAGAAAAGGATAAAAATGAGAATAAGAAGGAGGAGAGAGAAGAGGAGGAGAAGGAGGAGGAGGAGGAGGAGTAGAATTAGAAGAAGAAGAAGAAGAAGAAGAAGGAAGAAGAAGAAGAAGAAGAAGAAGAAGAAGAAAGAAGAAGAAGAAGGGGTTAAGGAAGAAGAAGAAGAAGAAGAAGAAGAAGAAGAAGAAGAAGAAGAAGAAGAAGAAGAGGAAGAAGAAGAAGAAGAAGAGGAAGAAGAAGAAGAAGAAGAAAGAGGAGGAGGAGGAGGAGGAGAATAAGAAGATGAAGAAGAAGAAGAAGAAGAAGAAGAAGAAGAAGAGGCATTCTTCACCTTTCTATAATATTACTTACGCTATCTTTTCTCTACGATACTATCCCAGGATGAAGGAAACAATGTGACGAAGTAAAGAAGATGGAATTGAATTTCTGGTTTATTTCATTTCAGAAGAAAGGAGAGGAGGCAAATGATGTTTACGAGTGAGATAGAAGATCTTCATAGAAAAAGATGAAGACTACAGAAGACAAAAAGCTGGAATGAGAAGAAAGGAAGAGAAAAAGGATCTGTTGAGAGTCCATGGTGTTGAACAAGAATGCGTCTGGGAGCTACACAAAAAGTAGATTTCTCACAACTGGAAATGAAGAGACAGAAAGATGAGAAAACAAAAAAGAGAGAGGAAAAAGACCGATAAAAGAAGAAAAAGAAAGAGGAAGTTGACGTGAGAGGAATCGAAGATGAAGAGCAATATCGAAAAAGAAATGAGTTGACGACTTTGAAAGGTGAAAAAGACGAAAGCATAAAGAAAAGAGGTATAGAGGATAATAATTATACCAGGGCGCCCCACCCTCCCTTTCACTTTTGGAACGTTTTTTCTTCTTTCCATTCCATTGCATCTCTCCCTTTTCTTTCTCGCTCTGTATTCTACCCCTTTCTTCTTGCCAGGCAGGTGGCAAATACCTTTCTTCCTTCTTCTTTTTTCAACAGAACTATTGAGAATAATAGTGACGTTATGGTTTGAAAACCTTGCAAAAGTTTAGAAAAATATATTTCACTGGCAATTTTTCTCGGTGGCTCCAAATGTGAAATATGTTTAAATATAACATAAATATGATGTATATGCATAACATGTATGTTGAAATGTTGAAGGTTATATATAGTATTATATAAGGAGTATATAACTAACAAATAACTAACAAATTGTGTTATTGTTACAGATAATTATATGCCAATTTTATTTTTGTGACAATTATTACAATATGATTTTGGATGAATCACCAAATTAAATCGATACAAGAATTCAAGAAACCACTTCACTTATATGGGCTACTTTATTCAAATTAATAAAAACAATATAATAAATTGTAGCACCCTTTATTAAAAAATTTTAAAATATTTTAATGACTAGTTACGACTATAGGACATTTTCAAGTTAAAATAGGAAACAAAGTTAAATAGGTGATTTTAACTTGAAAATGACCTATGGTCGAAACTAGTCATTAAAATATCTTAAAGTTTTCAATAAAGGGTACTACAAGTTATTATAATTGTTTTTATTAAGAATTCAAGAATACAATAATAAACTAGAGGATGCATCGATCTCCACATAAGATGAATTCAGTTTATTTCCATCAAAATATGTGTTTGGAAATCATCATTTCACAGACGATTCAAAACTGAGAGTAAACTTCACAAGAATAATAAACTTATTTCATTTCATGAAGAAGTTTTACATGCAGTATTCACAAGTATTTTATGCAGAGCCTATACTAGCTATATTATTGGGTAATGGATTTTGTAATTGATGTATTATAGAAAATAAGAAATAGCCTATCTGTATAAATGGGTAGACTTTAATATACAGAGTTCAATGTTATAGTTATATTATTGGAGAGTGAATTTTGTAATTGATTCATTACAGAAATAAGAAAGAGCCAATCTGTATACATGGGTTGAGTTCAATCATAGATAAAGGATAAGCATAAGTACTATAGCTATATTTCTTGTCTCTGGTTCAATATACGAAGTTTAATGTTATATAGTTATATTATTGAAAAGTTAATTTTGTAATTGATTCATCACAGAAATAAGAAATAGCCTTCAATATACAGAGTTTAATCACACATAAAATGAGTAATACAAGGAAGTATTTACTTCCTTTATGGTTTAATGTACAGATATGGTCTGAAAAGATGATCCCTAGTTTTTCTGTACGAGAAATAGCAAACATTCAACTCCGGAGAATTTATAATATACATAAGTTATAATAAATATAATAGAATAGAATAGAATTACTAGCTATACTAGCATTCTATTCTATTCTATTCTATAATATTTATATATTTATTAATATAATTATATATTTAATATATTTATTAAATTTTATTTATACTGAATGTTGAAGAGACGTGTATAGAATAGAAAGTTGGGAAAGTTATTCAATATTTATATTACTGTAGCCTTATCAAATAATAATATTATTTGAAGAATCTACTATCAATTTGATCCCCTGAACTGTTAATAAACTCTGGATAAATCTTCTATAATTGAATTCTATTCAATGAATGAGTCTCGAGATTTCTGCTCTAACTACTGTTTGCAAGGCCTTTACTTTTAGATACATTTGTTGAAAGTGGATTCGCTCATACAATACAATTTATATAATTTTTGCTCAATTTTTTTCTCTCTTTTTACCTGCCTTCTTCACAATTTCCTCCCTTTTCCACTCCTCTTCACCATTCATTCATTACTTTTATACCCTCTACCTGCCTATTACATGGGAAACCATAGTTGGCTAGGTATTTTTCCTCCTATTTTTCTTTTCAGCACACCTCACCGTGAAGCATGTTTCTGTATTTTAATAGAAACTTATCTTTGATTGTGATTTTTTGTATTAATTTCAATTTCTTTTATGTATTTTGTGTTGAATGGAATAAAATTATTGATTGATTGAACGATTGAAATGTAGTTCAATGTTTAGAGTTGTTCAATGTTCAAAGCTGTGCAATTTGTTCTTAGCTGCAGTACATCTGCAGGTGATAGCATAGCATGGGACCAGTTGCAGCCAGCCTGGTCCCCCCCTCCTTAGAGTCAGGAGGGGTACCTACTCGACACCCCCACCCTGGCACCGACGACCGTGACTGAGCCGTTTAACCTTGAACTAGCACTTGAAAATGGTCTCCTTGAACTTGGCCTCGAATTCCGCGGCTACAGGAACCTCTCCAAACCCCTCACCTATCACAAAAATGAAGACGAGCCTTTCTTTTGCACACTCTCTCCTCTCTCCTCTTTCTTCCTTGCGTTTCTCACCTGTTCACTCTTTTTCTCTCCTGCGTCGCTCACTCTACCTGCTCACTCTTTTTTCTTCTACGTCGCTCCTAGACTCTTTCAAATGATGCTTTCTGATCACCAGATGAGTCTACCTACCAAGGATACCTGTCACACCAGACATGCAAATCTTCATGCAACATTCAAATAATTATTGTGTATTGTTCAATGGAATACTGGGAGCTACACAAAAAAATAGATCTCTTGCAACTAAAAATGAGGAGACAGAAAGATCGACTGCTCGACTGAGAGACAGACGTAGGTTCTAATTTCTATCGTTTCTTCATGGTTCTACCATAGAGAAAAGATAGCATAAGCTAGTTTCACACACATTCGGTTCGATTCGGATCGTTTCGTTCTCGGCAGATTGTGAAACGGTAATTCGGTTTGAATTCGGTACCGAATAGAAACCGCATAGAACCAAACGCCCACTTGACTCTGATAAATTCTATCAGGTTCAAATTCGTTTCTAGCGAAGGGCTACTTTCACACATATTCGGTTCGGTTCGTTTCGTTTTCGGCAAATTCCGATAAGTGTGTAACGGTGATTCGGTTTAAATTCGGTTCCGAATAGCAACCGCATAGCACCGAACGCCCCCTCGACACGAATAGGTTTTATCATATTCGAATTCGTTGCTAGGAAACAGGAAAAAACAAAGTCTTTTACACACGCTCGCATTTTTTGTTTTTATTTTAACCTGATATCGCGATTATCTGTTTAAAAAACTTCCATGTCAAAATCATATGGTCAATTCATTTCTGTTAGTTCACTGGAGCATTTTTTTCTAAATGAATAGTTTGCTAAAAAAATATGAAGATAAATTAAAACTCAAGGATTTTTTTTATTTTTCCATGAATATTACATGATTTCATTAATGGAGAGAAGAGATGAACGTTATGTACCATGTGTCAAAATTGAAACAAATTTTCGATTCGAAAAAATAATCACTCTGAACATAAAAAATTAATGTTAATAAAAAAACTATTCAAATAGTTCACAATTTTTAATTAACTTGAAATTTTTGTTGTTCAAAAAATCACATCTTACTATTTGATCACCAGCATTCATATTTTTATTACCAGCATGAATTGTGAAAATCTAAACATAGCTGTGTTTGAGAAGAAAATACCTAATTAGAACCGTACGAATTAAAACCTGATATGTATGAACACCTCATTCGTTTTCGGCAACGAACCGAACCGAATGAAACCAAATGTGTGTGAAGCTAGCCTAAATATCAAATGGTATAGGGCTTTTATATTCCAAATTTCACTGTTAACTAAAGTCGATAGTTCTCTTCAATGCTGTTTTCCATCACGAACTGCTTAGTTCGTTCCTTCGTTCGTTTGTTCACCACTGAAGATGATTCGATAGTTCTTTTTCGTGAAGCTATGTGATGCTGGTAGTCCCTCAAGCTGTTCTACTCTTACTCGGCCAAAACAGTAATAATCGACAGTAGTCGACAATAATTAGCTTGAAATTTTGGAACATGAACAACCTATATCATGGGATTTCTTTTTATGCTATCTTTTCTTAATGATAGGATTCATTATACCATTTTCATTATAATAAATTGCACTGAAGGACTGGGTCTCATAAAATGGTTTCTCCGAATTAGAAGTCACTGTTCTGCATTTTTTCTTCTGAGGGTGATGCCCACATGAGCTGTAGGCTTGGATCCTGAACCACCAGGAAACAATTTCTCGAACTCAAAAGTTATGATCTCATGCACTGATCACGCACGAGTTGACATTCAAATTTGAATTCCTCTTTTAACTGATCCTAATTTCAAATCGTGCTTGAAACATGTTATGCATTTCAATGGAAGTTCTGTACATTTTATGCAGTACATGGGGGCTCTTTAGTTCCCTTCTATATAGTAACCTATAAGTTATAGTTTATTTATGGTAACTTCTTTATAGTTACTTTCAAACCAATACTAGGTTTGATTTACTTAATGTAGAATTATGTAAACTTAGTGTTGACGTAAAATTATTGACCTGACTAGTCTTGTACTTCATAACTGGAGTCCTTGGGACGTAATATTCATGAAAAAACAATAACTTTATCTTCTACTAGCAGGTAACCATTCATTATGGAATGAATGCTAATTTTCATTAGCAAAGAAAATATCGGAGGGGTCATACCTGTACATCAACCAGACAAGATTTGAACGAGTCTCACAATCTACCTGGGGACTATGATCAATGAGTCATGGGACAATTCTCAGGAGATCAGATGTCGGATTGGAAAAGCCAAGAGTGTTTTTTTAACAATGGGTTCAGTTTTCAGGAGCCATGACCTCACCCTAGGTACAAAGCTAAGGCTCCTTAAATGTTATGTGTATTCAGTGCTTCTGTATGGTGTAGAATCATGGACGACCCTGAAGGAGGACACAGTCTCCAGGCTCAATGCATTTGAATTATGGCTGTTCAGAAGAATCTTGAGGATTCCATGGACAGAAAGAATTACCAACCATGAGGTGCTAAGGAGGATGAATACAGCCCCAGAACTGGTCAACCACATTAAATGTCGAAAACTTGAATATTTGGGTCATAGCCTATGATGCGCAATAAAGGGAGATACGAAATATTGCAAAGCATCTTGCAAGGGAAAATAGAAGGCAGGAGAGCCCCAGGAAGGAAAAGAATTTCCTGGTTGGCCAACCTGAGAGCATGGTTCGGAAAGACCTCTTTCAATTGTTCAAAAAACCAATTCAATTGTTCCGGAGCGCAACCAACAAAGTAATAATATCCAGAATGATCGCCAACGTTCGTAACGGACAGGCACCCTAACAAGAAGAAGAAACCGGTAACCCGTGCTCCGCAAGGGTTTGTTTAAACCACAAATAGATTTAATTTAGATAAACTGAAAACTTGTCGCAATAAAATCTTGAAGGGTGGGCCTGTAGCAATCCTCCGTAAATTATTAATCTATATGAAAAATTTCAAGTTGATCAGTTCAGTATAGTTCAGACATGATAATACGTCATTCGTGAATTTTCTACTAGCTGTGCTAATAGTGAAGATGTGTTTCTTTTCTGGCTCAACATTTTGTAAAATTACTCAAAAATTTCCAATTTGTAGAGATTTGAGTGAAATATTTTTGTTGTTAATTAGTTTTAGAATATCAAAATATAAAATTTTTAGTTTAGTCATTAGTTTTGAAGTGTAAATTGGACTTTTTGAAGTGATAAGTGAAATCCACCCTCATTCCTTTTTGAAGCTTTTATTTGTAAAAATTTGGGAGAAGAAAGTTTTGGGCTATGCCTGTTGTCTTCTCCCAATCATATTTTAATTATGATTTGTGATTGTGAATAAAAAAAATAAATTAAATTTCCTATCCCGTACATGTATAAGACGATTCTCCTTTATTATATTATAGATTATTCTCCTACTTCCATGATCAGCACCTCAATACGTGCGGTTTTAGACAAGCTTTTGTTGTTCAACCAGGCCGAATCCCTTTCCTTATATATTATCCGGGACCTACCCTTTCTATTTCAACTACGTTTAATATTGTTCTACACCGCCATCACCACCATAATAAATTTTCTTCACTATAATTTCCACCACTGTAATATACTAAACTATTTTCTGTAGTCTAACTCTTGTGAAAAACCTTCAAGGCAACCCTCTCGCTCTAAATCAGTTCCTCAATTGAAAAAAGAGATAACGCACTATTTTGAATCTATAAATAGTAGAAATATTTAAAACTTTCACCGTCTTATCTGGAACTAGTGTTTGTTTGAGTGTTATCTGGCCCAGAAATGATGTTGTCTACTATAACAGTTAATAGCATAGGCGATTGCACAATACTACCGACAAATTGGAGTAGAGGTCCAAATGGCCTTCTCCATTTAAAACATTCTCGACGTTTATTCTTCTCTATTCTCCGTCTTTTCCTCTCTTTGGACGTCTTCGTCTGTTCCTCTCTATTTTTCCGTCATTTCTACTCTTTGGACGTCTTCATCTATTCTTCTATATTTTCCATCTTTTCTTCTATTTTAACGTCTTCGTCTATTCTTCTCTATTTCCCATCTTTTCTTCTCTTTGAACGTCTTCGTCTATTCTTCTCTATTCTCCATCTTTCCTTCTCTTTGGACGTCTTCGTCTATTCTTCTCTGTTTCCCGTATTTCCTTCTCTTTGGACGTCTTCGTCTACTCTTCTCTATTTTCTGTCTTTCCTTCTCTTTGTCATCACTTGACACACAATGTGCTACTATGTCATCGGCCGAAATTTATTCAGTTTTTAAATTAGAATATTCAATCTACTGTATTTTCTTTTATCCTATTAATACTTCTATTTGTAAAAATATACAAGTTAGAACACATCTGAATATACAGAATAATAGTAGGTTTTTAACGTACAGAATGACAGCTCAAGGCCTTTGTAAGTTGCACAAGTCAAAAATTAAAAGAAAAAAGTTCAGCTTTTGATGAAAGATGAAAAAGTTCAGTATTTGAGGAGCTTTGTGATAACAGTTTCCACGAGATAACATAGATAGAATAGGAATAATATTAAATAGAAAGAAAAATAAAAATCTCAGTACCCTTTTTAAATTATTTTATCACAACATGTTTCAACATTGATGCCATTTTCAAGTGATCAATTCATTTTTCTTTCTATTTATATTACAAGTAGCCCCATACAGAAAAGAGATAGAAATAATATTAGTTGAAAATTGACCAGAGAATGAAAAATGGGTTGAAATATATGAATATATAATAGGAATAATATGAGTTGAAAAACGATCAAAGAATGAGTAGTGGATTAAAATACTTCAAATGAAATTTATTATTATTATTATTATTATTAGCCGTCAAGCTCCCAGATGGAAGACGCTGAGCAAAATTTTGGTTCATTTTTTGTTTTTCTTGTTCTTTTTATCAATCCACCAGTTTTTCATTTTCAGTGAGAACTCCGCTTTCCTTGCTTCACTCCATTTTGTTCCCACTCTTGGCACAGTCATCTCTGGTTTAACTTCCCATTTTTCAACCTTTTCTCTGAAACTGTTCCTGTTAATAAAAATAAAAAATAAAAATAATAAAATTTATTATTATTATTATTATTTCATTGACAATTACAAATCATAATTACAATATAATAAGATAGGGAGAAGACAACAGGCATAGCCCAAAACTGTCTTCTCCCAACTTTTTACAAATAAAAGTTTGAAATAGTAGTAGAGTAGAATAGGCCTAATACTATGTCTGAGAATTCTATTGATGAGATTCTAACCTTATAATTAGTGACTGTCTTTGAGTACCTCTGATCACTGGATCACGTGATCGAATCGATAAGAATTAATCTATTTATACAAAAGCGAAATGGCACTCACTCACTCACTGACTGACTGACTCACTCACTCACTCGCAGAACTAAACATCTACCGGACCAAAAGCGTTCAAATTTGGTATGTATGTTCAGTTGGCCCTTTAGACGCGCACTAAGAACGGATTTGGAAAAATTTCCAAAGTTACGCCCAAAATCTGCGTTTTTCCAGCGTTTTCTCAGCTTTATCGAGAACAAATGAACAGAGAATGTTCAAGTTTAGTACAGAAGCTCAGCTGGGGTGTAATAATGTTGTGTTAGAAGGAATTTGCAATAACGTCAAAGATACGCCCAAAATAAGCGGTTTTTTGCTTTTTCTCATATTTATCGAGAAAAAATGAAAAGAAATTGTTCAAATTTAGTACAGAAGCTAAGCTAGGGTGTAATAATGTTTTGTTAGAAGGAATTTGATATAACGCCAAAGATACGCCCAAAATTAGCGGTTTTTTGCCTTTTCTCAAGTAATATACAGAAAATGTTCAAATCTGGTACAGAGGTTTAGCTAATTCGAATATTATTAGAAATCTTCTATGAGAGGAAGAATTCTATCAACAATCTATCGCAAATAGTTTTGTCAATAAAAATGATAAATCAACCTATACCACACTTGCAAAAATAGTTCTAAGAAACATCTAGTCAATATCCCAATTCTCGCAGCAGAAAGGAAATGTGAGGAGAAATTCTTCCTCAGTACAGAAATGTCTGAGTATTACATCTACAGCTGTATAAAATTCCCTTCTAAATCCGAGAAAGGTATTTTATCTCGTACACGATGTTGTGAATGGGAATTGGAGAGAAAGAGGCAGAAGATGGACTACGCAAGACTTGTTACATCAGGGTACTGGCTGTGGTAAGTCGGCTATTATGTCAGAGAAAGGTAGAAAGGTGAAAGGAGCTAACACCGGTGCAACTGCCGACAGACAGCGCACACTTTTACTTTCATTCCAGCTAATAACTGTGTCTCTCGTATAGGACTTGTTATCAAATAGTGGGCTACCGCCTCGTGTCTTCAGTCTGATAAGGAAGAACTTACTTGTGATTTTATAGGGCGGTCGAAAGAATCAATACGATTTTAAGTACTAAAGGAAAGTGTTATTTTCTCATTAAACTGTAATGTCAATGTTATAGATATGAACAATTTTTATTCATTTTAATAACTTCCTGAAAATTATGTTGAGGTGTTTAATAGGAGAAGGATAAATTCAATCAAGTGTTATCATTTTCAATGAGAAATTGACAAATTGATTATTTTCAAACTTCTTTATTGTCTCTCAAGTTTATGTACATTGAATGCAATCATTCTATTATATTCGGTTTTTAATCAAATCGAATTCAAAATTTCTAGTTTATTTATTTCTGGACTGAAAAGTGGACTCAAATCAATTCAAGTGGATAGCATAACCCATAATCTTTATTCATTAATAACTCATTGTATTATCGTTCATCCCATCATCATCATCACCTAGGCTTAAAATACTTCTAGAAAGTCGCCTTTGTAAAATAATAAATACATGAAAAATTCACAAAATAACCTTTAAAAACAGTAAAACCGAAAAGTATATTACCTGTTTGGGAAACTATCCAGTTACCATGTTTTGGAAATTCAGTTGTTTCAGATGAAGGGAATATTCATTCAATTTGTATTTGAACAATATTTGCAGTCTCTAACTACGCTCATCAATTAAATTTTGTTGATCCTCTACCAAATCATCTGCATCAATTATTACAATCATGGTTTGATTGATTGTAATATCGTCATTGAATACAATAATTCTAAAAATATCAAACTAAGAGTAATCGTAATAGGATATCGCAATCCAATTATATAGGTCTATAAATATATTTTTCAATTATTCGATAAGTTAATACTGAAATCACGGTTCTGGAAAGACTTTTAAGCAATAATTAATTTAATTTGGCCAATAATTAGTATACTTCAAGTGCCAGACCACGTTTTTCGTGTAAGCGTTATTCAGGTGCTAACCCAATCAACCAATCGGAGAGCTTCCCACCCTGCTGGCTCTAAAAACACCGTCTAAAACGCTTAATATGGTCTGACCCTGAGGATTTGAGTTTTGAAAATTGTTTTTGAATTTTGGTGTTTTGTGGCTGTGGAACGATAATGTATGGGATAATCTATGAACAAACTGGCTTATACACGTTCGGGATAGGAAAATTATGTTTGGTGCATCATCACGTCTGAACTGCTGGAATGATTGGCTTGAAATTTTGCTTGAAGATTCTTAATTAACCGATGATGTTTATAGGCCTATTTTCAATTTTCCAATATTTCATTACGTCAAGTATTCAGTTTGTAAAGTTTTAAAATGGACCCTTGCGGAGCACGGGTTACCTGCTAGTACATAAATTACATTAATGGGATCATCATCATCTTACAGCCAACATTTTATTTCTCAATAGTGTAAACCGAATTGAGTAATTTTTGGTAGAGCGGAAACTAGAGTAAATGTCGTAAAAGTAGGGGAAATGTGGCAGGCTACAAGGAGGTAAGGAAATTGGAGCAACTCTCTTTCAATTGCAATGCAGAGATTCAATAACAAGCAGAGCAGAGAGACTGCAAGAGTAGAGAACAGTACTTGTGCAACCCAGAGAAGGTGAAAGTTGCCCCTCTCTCACCCACTCTTTATCGTTCTCTTTCGCTCACTCCTTCATCTTTTATCAGTGCCTCTCTATCGTGACGTAACACCGCTAAGCAAACGATGACGGCCCGGTTAAGTAACTGAAACAATGTGGATTGTGGATGGCTCTCTCACTCTTCTTCACCTTCTTTCTCTCACGCGTTGGAAGACCTGCTTGCCGACTTTCTACGGCGTCTCAATGTTCCAAAAAATATGAGGGACTGTACAAGAAATATTTTACCCAAATAGTAATTTCCCTTGTTTACTAAGGGGGAGGTTCAATGGAACATGGAATTTACCAAAATAATGATTAATTAATTTCTTTATTTATATATTGATCGATACAATATCATTTCCAACTATGAATGATTGGGAAAGAAACAACATGCTTTTTTATTACTAAGGAAGAGGTTGTATAGAATATGGAATTTACCAAAATAATGATTAATTCATTTATTTATTTATACATTGTTCCAAAAAATATAAATGAATATTTGGGTAAAATATTTCTTGTACAGTCACAAGAAATATTTTACCCAAATATTCCCTTGATTACCAAAGAGGAGGTTCAATGGAACATGGAATTTACAAGAATAATGATTAATTAATTAATTAATTTATACTTTGATACATAGGTTACAATATCATTCTCAACTATGAATGATTGGGAAAGGAACAACAGGCTTTAAGCCGAAAAAGGTTCCTTTCCCAAATTTGGTCAGAAATTGTCCAAAAATAGGTTATGTTTATCTCTTCATAAGTTTTGTCCAATTTTGAGTTCAAAATATATATAAACTAGGTATTTATAATTCAGATAAGTTGAACACCGAATTAGATTCTCATAATAAAATACTTGAACCAAAATTATATCCCTTGGTTACTAAGGAGGAGGTTCAATGGAACATGGAATTCACCAAAATAATTATATCCGTTGATTAGTATGGAGGAGATTCAATGGAACATGTAAAATATATAATATACAGAATAATTCAAATTTGCCACGTGGTTGTTGTCAGTGATCGGAAAGTCTGTGTATATATAAAGGGAGCAAATTCAGTATTGGAAACTTCTGGTCGGGTTCCTTCTTTGAAGGAAACTCAATTGGAGGATATTGTAGTATATGCTTTATTGTTAGATGTCACAAGTAGGCACACAAAGACAAATCAATATTTTGGGAGTATGCATTATCTGTTGGACATTTGGATGCAAATTCTTGATAATAGCCTACTATTTTTGCTGTAGTACAGAGAAAGTCACTAGTGCAGGGAATTATGCATTTTCTAGAATACACTGGATACAGTAGAAAACTGATAAATGGTATATATTTTAGTTACTCAAGATTTCAAGATTTTCAAGATTTTTATTCGCCATTAGGTACGGTACAAGTTTATCTTATACTAGCGTACAATAGGTCGTAGTCACTAATCTAATTAAGACTTATATTACAGTCGAGTCAAAAAGAATTAATTAAAATGAGCATATTATTCAATAAGCTGTCAAATAGTCATAGTAATTGCAAGGAGGAATTATGAAATTATGCGATTCAAGGATGAGGGAGTTCTATTTCAACACTCTGAACTATGTTTTTCACATTAATACGTCTACTAGACGGTTTTCTACACTGCTAATACTCGTTCGATGTACAGTTTATTATTCATTCACAAATGAAATTTCGAAAAGTATTTTTACTATGTGATGATGAGGAGATAATGATAATACAAATATGTTTTCATTCAAGGTGATTTCATGAATGGAGAGAAGAGATGAAGGTAATGTACCATGTGTCATGGTTCCAGAGATTCACAGCCCAAAATAAAACAAAAGACAATTTTCAATTTGAAAAATTATCACTCTGCACGTCCAAAATTAACATACGGTAATCGATAGAAACTATTTAAAATGTTACAACAAGTTATGAACAAATTATAAATATTGGAATATATATGACAAATACGAATACAAATTCACGAGTATCATGAAATAAAATTGATAATGCATTGTGTAACATATTAAATCTGGGTAGATAAAAAGCCCTAACAGAAACAGTAATAGGTCTGAAAATAAAGTAACTGGCTAATATCGCCAAATAGATAATAACTAAGATTAGATAGCATCAGCTTGTTCTGGCTAAATGGTACAAAAACCTAAAAAGGATTTGAAGGAATTTTATTGCTCATAAATAGATTATATATATAATATTTGAAGATTGAGGTTATGTACATGTATTCACGGATCGGTGACCTAGAGATCGATCAAACCGAGGAACGTAGAATCTGACCAAAACCCCTTGGCAGAGCTTTATTGCAATCAGATGGTGTGCAATGTGAAAAAACACCTGTCCACGTGGCTAATTATTAGATAGCATGGAATTAATATTAATGTATAGAATATTAACTAGCATGTAAAGAGCATAAATAAAAAAACCAAATAAAAATAATTTAATGTATTCAGGAAATAAGAGTTACCAGGCGCATGAATACCGAATAAAATTTGCATGCACCAATAGTAAAACGGCAGTTAATAGGCGGCAACTGTAGGCCAATTCAAAAATATTTCTATATATTTATATAAATGTACTAGATTTTGTGTTAAAACTTTGTATAGTCTATGTTATCGATATGGCTCGAATGCAAAGAAATTATTAATCATACAATCTAAGCAATATTTTGGCATTTTTTGTAAGATCTATTTGAACCTAATGGCGGAGGACTAAGATATTTAAATTTTATGCTAATTTGAAAGTCGGAAAAGAGGATCTGTAAAACTTGAGAAAGAAGAACGAGACTCGCCAGCCAAATGCCACCATAAGAGGACCCCAAATATTTTAGAGCGTAGTACCTTACTAATGATTTTGTAAAAGTTAAAGTTAAAGTAAATTATTAAATTTCTTAAAAGACTTCGTGATGCTATTGTGAAGCAGAAGTCATTTTTATTTTTAATTAAATTTATAACCCCTTGGAAGAGACGATTCCGGCTACCATATTCCCGGACCACATGGAGTTGGATCGACATCGGCGGCTTACAAGAAGATTTTCGACACGTGAGTGATTAAATTTGAATTAGTGATGGGCGCCCTAGTGCTTCGAATTAATCTGATGATCAAAGCTAGCTCGCCGAAAGGGTTTTATTATAAATTGAGAAATTAATAAGAGTAATACTTGCGCAAGTAAAATTAGTATTAAAGGTATTTATTTGAAAGAAAAATATAGATCAATATTTCAGAAATTTCTATTAAATCAAAGAAGTACAAAATCTAGGCTATCAAACATATGCATATAATATTTAATTTTTTTGCAGTACAATTTGCGATAATTTATTATAGTTCTAATTCACTAGATGAATGGCTCTACCTATTCCGTCAGGTGCCGAATCTTGCACCCTGAGATAAAAATATATATATTCGATACAAAGAAATCTACTAAGTACTAGAGATTTTAATATATATATATTTGGATTATTAGTGGCTAATTTATCAAGCTGATATTAAAGCACATATTTTTAATTGAATTGTCCAAGTCGACAAGTATTAGCAAGTGTATATCGCAGCTACATGCAAAAGAATGCATATGATTTAAGATAAAGGCACATGGTAATGATTCGTGCCATAAATCTAGAATATAAAGTTAGCCTGTGATATTTTATTGATTTCAATTATTGTTCTATTTTTATATTATATTTTTATCGCTCTTTATATATTTCTTGCCTCGATTTATTTTTTGCATTATTTGTGTAATATATGTATGAAACGTTCATGGTGTGCAATTTATTTTTTATTCCTCAACACTATAGTATAAGTATCATTTTTATATATATTTATTATTTATTGAATTACAAGAGTTATAGGAGAAGCCCATATCTAGGCCTATCAAGATTTTTTGAAGACTGAATACTATTAGAAAACCACGACCTAATTATATCAAATCTCATGCTTTACCGACTGATGCCAAGCAGGAGGCTAATCGTTATTTAAATATAAAGAATAACGTGACAATTGTTATAGAGGCCATTCACTAACACGAATGAGGATTGGTAGATGTATCTTTTTTCTTGTACTGTATTTTCTCTCTGGTGATTAACCGCTTGGTAAACATGTTCACGGATTACATTTCACAAATGGAATATATGATAAAATGTTCATATTAATGACAAGAATGATTGGAAATCACGGATTTCAAAAAGAAAACCTACGAAAACTTCCATGTAAAAAGTACTCTACTGATGCTGATCATTCAATAGATCTTTTGTAATCCCAACCACTAGACCTCAATGAGCCGTCATAGACATCTCATGCTCATCACTTATAAAAAGCACCTCATTAGTAAAAAGATTGACAGTACCCAAATACTGTAAATCAATAACTTTCTCTCTACAATTATCAACCAAACCTACTCAGTCTCAAGTACTATACCTCTCTCTTCCTCTCACGTCATCATCGATCACACGTGCATTCTCACTCATTCTCTCTCTGTCTGATACACTTGCGACAACTAAAACATTATGAATAAATGGTTTTATAATGTCACTTACATTTTTATGGAGGCTCTAATTTCCTGTTTCCACTCGATATCAGGTACTTTTCAAGAGGCTGCTCTTTTTTGTTGATGAAAATCACGATTGAACGCAAAAAGTGCACGCATACTTTGTTGTTCAAGTAGTTTCACAGTGGCGTATAGGACTGAATTCACCGTGGATTTACTCTATAAAATTTCAAGTGCACTACAGAATCACGCCCCAAGGTGGGAAAAGAGTGCTATGAATCATTGAGAACAGTTTTGAAACTGATTAACTGAGCTTCTAACGGCAGTACTTGAGGATTATTACACGATTGAGGTGACATAATTCACTTTCGAGACTTAAGTTTTCAATTTCTCCTCTTACTATTTTTACTCCACTCTCATTAAAAATTCCTATCACTCCAAGAATAAATATATATATATTTGAAACTTATTCTTATCTCTTCATAAAGTACTCTTCCAAAGCATCAATAAATTTTGTGTGCATCCAGTTATCATCATCAAAATTTAGCACGAAGAGATTTGAAGAGGCGTGTGAAAATGATGAGTCTCATTGAGATAACACAGTTTTTTCCTTTATTACAAACATACTTCATTGAATATTTATGGAAGGAGTTTATTGGAGTACTGTTAATTCTTATTTCGGTTTAGATTATGGAAATTGTGGATGGAACACCACAAAAAGCGGAGTTTGGATCTGTTTTATCATTTCTTGTGATAAATTGCTAAAATGGATTGAATGAAGTATATTGATTAAACGAAGTATGTTGTTATTTCATTAGGTATGTTGATAAAATATAGCTATTCAATCTGGAAACACCTCAACTATATTTTGAGTTCCAACAAATTTAAATGGTAAGCTCAAAAATTAACAATAAATTCATCATATTCGATTTCTTAGATAAAATTAAGAAATAGGAGTTTTGGGCAATAGCCTGTTTTATCTTTTCTGAATCTTGTATTTTTCGCTTCATTGAATTTTTGTGGTTCGTGATGGAAAAGTAATGATAACAATTAAAGATTAGTAACAATTCGATAACTTGATTTTTACAATGGAGTAAGTTCTCCTGTAACTAAAAAAAGAAATAAATAATGAACTCCATAAAATATAGAAAAATAATATTTTTTTGGAACAAAAAAATAACATTTGTAACAAGCAATTTTTCCCATGGCAAAGTGCCGTCTCGGGGAATCTTCAACCATCAAAACAAACTATATTTTGATTTGTTATCAACAAATTTATTAGTTGACCACGTTAAACAGGCCCACATCATTCGTCAAATGCTGATAATAATTGTCAATAGAACCCCCGATATCTTCAAGCTTTCCAGTTGAAAGAAAGTTATGTTCAACAGGTTTACCTTTCAATGTTGAGATTCACCTTTAAACCCCGTTTTACTTTCCTTTGAGAATGGTTTCTATCAGAAAACCATCCCTTTCTGGACCACCAACTGTTCTATTTGCAGAGATTTTGGGTGAACTGTGGGGGCTCAAAATACAATACAAAAGAATGACACACAAATCGCAAAAATTCTCATCGATACAATAGAATAGCTTGCTAAACTTTCAGCGAATTCTGTCACACCTGGGTCGATTCAATCGACAAAAGTAAAAGTGGTCAAACACACAAAAGATTGAGCATTGTTTTCAAATTTATCGTGAAGTTTAGCTCACCAACACTGAAACACACACCCGCTTTGTTTTCGTTAATGGTTTTCCAGGTGATTTTCATTGGATGACCGTTACTAATCAAGCTTTTCTTTGTGGGCTTTGTATGTTTTCGCGATAACAACTAATAGAAGAGACAAATAGGCCACCAGTGTGTGTTTACCACACACACACACACATAAATTTAAAGAACGAAAACGAGAATGTGAAAGTGTTTTTGTTTCGTAAGGTTTGTCCTAATGATGTTTTCAGGGTCTGTATGTGTTGCCACACACTGCCATAGCTAAGGCCAGGTAAAGGCTAGAGTGTGTGTCTTCCCTGCCTGGCCTAGGATAGTGATAGTGATAAGCCAGTGTCGTTGCAAAACACATTCTATTCGACTTGAAAACCTGCTGCTTTGTCGTCCCTTGACCCGCATTTCATTTGACTGTTCAAGGTCAACAAATAAAATAATCTAGTCAAAGAACTCTATTTCTCCTCTTTTAAACTAAAGAAATAGATGAACAACGTAGCGATTTTCTGGTATTTGGAAGAAGTAAATCGTTTTAAGGGGGTGGATTTTCATTGGAGAATATTTAAATTTATTTAATATCCCCAAGAACATATACAATGAACAAAATTTGTTCATTTAGTCTATGCCCCCAAATTTTTCTATGAGTCTCAATGCCGGTTTGTGAAATTATTGATGAAGATGAATTATGATGCTCTCAAATCATATCGATTTAGAAAAAAAACATTCATTGTTCTAAACCTAAAAAGATAAATTAAACATGGTTTCAATATTATAATGTTTATTTCATGAAAATAGAAATAATGGAGCATGTTGTATGTATTGTATTATTTTGATTGCCTTTCAGCAATAAATTATACTTATTTAAACGATATTGGTGAATAAATACTGAAGATTTGAGTTCAATAGACTCAAGATTTCTTTATCGCGGAAAACATTTGTACAAAATGCATAGCATCGTCGTAAAATAAACATGATAAATAAAAGTTTTTTACATTCAAAGTATTAGAAATTCAAAACACAAGCATACAAACAGCACAAAATACCCTCAAATTAGAAACTCCTCTTTCCTATATGGACATATTTGTATTTAAATAGTTTGTATGGCTCTCTTAAAATTATTCACATCTAGCTCTTTCAAATGTTCAGGAAGCTTATTATAAGCTCTTATACCAAACTCAACTTATATAAATCAACTTAATTGTTACAAGAAAGTTTTCCCATACAATTTTGGAAATAAAGATTGAAATGATTGAGTTATCCTACTGTCAAACTGGTTCATTGATTCTCACAGGCACTTACTTATTATCATTATATTTCTGTTTTACATTTCTATCAAATTCTGTCAAGTAAGTCAATCAACAATGTAGGCTACTTTGATTCCTCAATGAATGGTATTCTGAATATGGTGTACTCGTACTTACTCAGTTAACCAAATAATTGTCAATATCTGATGGATGAGAAGAGAGCTTAGGAATTAACGTTTATTGGATGCCTCCTATCAGTATCTATCCTATTCCATTGGATACCTATAGTCAAAATCAAATTATAACACGGGGCTTATACTGCAAACTGCAAAACAAAGGAAATTCAATTTTCTCTTCTCTTCCACTTGCTACAGACTAGCAGTCATCATGTCAACAGTAAACCTGGCAGTTCTAGAATTGTGAGAAATGGACCAAACTGTAGATCAATCGAAATTCTTTCAGTTTTCAAGAAAGTGTTTGTTGCAGGAAACAGTACAGCTGCTAGATGTCTGTGTGGCTTTGGCTCCCAAAATTCCGACAGAGCAGTAGCTTGCACGTAACAGAGACAGAGCAGTAACAGGCGTACACCTTGCAGTTCTTGAATTTCCAGAAGTGGATCGACCTCTTGAATAATCGGAATTCATTCACTATTTTACTTTCCTTGCCCTATTACCATAGGTAAGGAAAAGTATTGCTTTCCGAAAAAATTAAGGTACCCCAATTTCTAATTTCTATACGGTTCAAGGTCCCCTGAGTCCAAAAAAGTGGTTTTTGGGTATTCGTCTGTATGTGTGTGTGTATATGAGTGTATGTGTGTCTGTGTAAACGATATCTCATCTCCCAATTAACGGAATGACTTGAAATTTGGAACTTAAGGTCCTTACAATATGAGGATCCGACACGAACAATTTCGATCAAATGCAATTCAAGATGGCGGCTAAAATGGAGAAAATGTTGTAAAAAACAGGGTTTTTCGCGATTTTCTCGGAAACGGCTCCAACGATTTTGATTAGATTCATACCAGAAATAGTCATTAATGATCACTATCAACTGCCACGAGTCCCATATCTGTGAAAAATGCAGGAGCTCAACCCCATCTTTGCAAAGTTTGATTTTACATTCGCAATTATCAGGCTTCAAATACAATTTAAACAAAAAAAATTCAAGTGGAGAAGATTGAGCATGAAAATCTCTACAATTAATGTTCAGTAACATTTTCACCTAAAATTGAAAATAAGCTCGAAATTTGAGAAAATGTGATTATTCAATTGCAAACTGTTGGCAACTGTTGATTCTATTAAATCATTCATTATGAAGAGATAGCAGACCTCGTGTGTCTCCAGCGTTATTGCCCTGTCACCAGGTGGCTCAAATCTTTGAATAGTAGACTTGAAATGCGCGGGGACACTAGCGTCAGGTGTTCAATTTTCATAACGGCAAGGAAAGTTGTGTGAGAGCGCCACACCAGATTTTCAAGAAAGTGTTTTTTGCAGGAAACAGTACAGCTGCTAGATGTCTGTCTGTCTGGCTTGGGCTCCCAAAATTTCGTCACAGCAGTAACTTGCACGTAGCAGAGACAGAGAGCAGTAACAGGCGTACACCTTGCAGTTCTTGAATTTCCAAAAGTGGATCGAGCTCTTGAATGATCGGAATTCATTCACTTTTTACGAGTGTTGCAGGAAAAAGTACATCTGCTAGATGTCTGGCTTTGGCTCCCAAAATTTCGACAGAGCAGTAACAGGAGCAGAGCAGTAACAGGCGCAGAGCAGAGACAGAGCAGTAACAGACGCAGAGCAGCCAGCTGAGCTCGCCGGGTTACATAAATATTGAAGGCGAAAGTAAACTCACGCAACAGTATTCTCTCATAACTTTCACTCTCGTTGCTCCTACAGTTTGGGTTTCCTTTCCACCAACGAACGGCACGTGTCTTCCTAGATCATGATTTTTCTCATGTTCTTCCACAATGTAGCTGATAAAAGTCTTAAAAAATATCAATCAGTTCATCTGACATATATTTTTTGTTCTATGTGATAATAATACTATAGATATGAGATAATAATAGCCACTACAAGCTATTACCCGATTTCGGACTCCTTTTCCCCCATTTGAAATAATTATCAAGCACTAGATAGAATGTTGTTTCCGGGAATAAATGAGATAGGCCTACATAGCACCATATCTATCAATCCTATTATATTAAGCGAGCAATTTCTGTATTTATATAACTGGTTATTTTTATATCTGGCTATTCTTATATCTGGTTAATTATGTTTAACGGATTTCGAAAACGGCTCTAACGTTTTTCACGAAATTTGAAAAATAGTAGGTTTATGATATAAAGATTCGATTGCATTAGGTCTCATCCTTTATTTTTATATCTGGCTATTCTTATATCTGGCTATTTATGTTTAACGGATCTCGAAAACGGCTCTAACGATTTTCACGAAATTTGAAACATAGTAGGTTTATGATATGAAGATTCGATTGCACTAAGTCTCATCCTTGAGAAAACTCGCTGAACGACATTAAAAGGATAATTCATCCTTGGTTGAAACAGCTGTGGATAGTAAAAAAGTATGTGAAAAATCAAAATATCGCATCCCCGAAATACATAAGATGACGTATAGCCAGCTGTGAAATATAAACACCATCATTTTAGAGAATAGTGTTCTGTTTATCAATAATAATAAAAATAACGAGCGAAGCTCCGTGCCCCGATATTAATTATTATGAAGGCAATATAAAATGAATGAGAAGTATAAGTATATATTGTATTTTGATTTGTTAGTCAAATAAAAGTCTAGAAAAATTAATTGGAATTATCGTCAGTTACTTCGATGAAAGGTTGCAATACCTTCACAAATCTTACTTTTCAATTACACCCTTTCTACTTCGCATATTTTGTGCTTACTTTCCATATCCCACTTTGCCCTTTTTAATGTCCACAGAACATTCTCTTCCCAGAGAATTATCTGTCTAGAATCTCTATAGATTATGAAAACTCTTAAGTAAAACACTACATGTAACAACATTTTCAATTTTCAGCTTTATCACCCCCTAATCATTTCTCAACTCTCATCTATCAATAATATATTGATTTTAGCGACAGTTTCCACCAGTGTTGCATTATGTACTAGATATTTATCACTAAATCATTACTAGATCATTTTCATTACACTATACACATTACTTAGACCCGGTTGCACAAAAGCCGGTTAAATTTTAATCGTGATTAATTCAACGAGAACCAATCAAAGAAGGCTTTTTCGGGAAGAAGTTCTTTTATCATATTCATGATGTTTTCTACAATATTATTATATATTTTATATTATATATACAGCTGAGCTTTAGTGTTCACGAGTTTGTGTTTTTTGAATAGTTACAAATTTTCTTAAATAACTTAATATTATTCGTTACAAGTGGTAATTGAGTGGAATATTTCTGATTAATTTATCAATCTAAGCCATCTAAATTCAAAATTAATAGTTCTAATGTTTTGGACTAACATTTTATAAGAATTGTACAAGTGAAATTCTAACCTTATCTTATAGTTTGTCACCTATAAATTTGGAAGAAAAATAGCACAAGGACTACCTTATTATTTTATCTTTCAATGTTATTACATTAGTCTCATTTGCATTGTAAATAAATAAATAAAATATTTTCCGGCTGGCGATCATGTCATCAAGCCGTAAATGTGTGTTCAATACCGTAATTATTTTGTGTATTTGAAATATAACTTAGAATAGAAGCATTTTTATATTCTATTTTGTTCATTAAGAGTGATAGGAAAACTAGTATTATTAATCAATATTTTTGTTATTGGAACTTAAGTTTAAGTTTTCGTTTGAATGGAATCAGGTATCAAACGTGATTAATAGACACGAAAGGTATATAAAAAAGAAAAATAAAATAGGTAAATAGATAGGTAAAACAAACCTGATACTATGTTACATGCTGCACAATATTATTGTGCAATTTCATTGTTGATAACCACCCTACACGCTGCAGGCTGCACCCCTGCATTCTTATACAACCCTTCCTCTCTCACCAGCAAATCTTTTTCAAGTTGGGGCCACTTTCTATAGACTGCACACCTTGCTTTTCGCTACTGTATGCACTGAACAAACCTAGCCATAATCCAAAGATTTTTTCACTACAATCCCATTATCTACATTATTTCTAATTTAACGTGCGTAGCAAGTTCTTACTTTTGACTGGAGGCTCGAGTCGTTTGTGGGTTTCTTTGGTTCGATGTAAAATACCTAATGCTCTCATCGATCAACTACTAATTTTGAATACATATTCTTTGGAGAAAAAGCAGATCATGTTTGTTGGCCAACAACATTGTCTCAATCCTCCATATCTTTGAGGATGAAACAGGATAACATTGAAAGTAGAGGAATCTCTAAGGAAGGAAGGAATATAAGGAAGGAATCTCAAGTAATATTTTCCATTACAAATCATAAATCAGCTGTCAGCTGAATTACTAATTGCATGCAATGATGCAACTGATTTATTACAAATCACAAATCAGCTGTCAGTTAGATTATTGATTGCATACAATTAATAACTCAATGCAAATTGAAAAAGTTATCTTGATTTTCCACTGATGCTTTCAATAGAACAGCTGACGGAATATCAGTGGCATTTAGAGCGAGTTATCTAGAACGGAGGGCTCACTAGGATCATCATGATTGATATCTACTGATGATAACAATCCAGTAATGTTTTTTGAGAAGTATCCTAGAGTGTTTCAACAAATACTATGTATGAGGCCAAAACTACTCATGTATTTCGGATAAGCCGTTCAGCTACTAAAGTGCGTTAAAATGTTGTTAGAGTTGGGGAAAATGCTTATACGAACTTGAAGACTAGAAAAGGGTATTCGAGACGTTTTTAATAAGGTTCTATCATGGTTGTTTTTTACTAGACAATCTACGATTATACAAATATAGTTGTTTATGTGGTTGTTTTTTACTAGACAATCCACGATTATACAAATATAGGCCTACTGTGGACTATAGCTTCCTGATAAACTTCTCTAGTTCATGGAAATCCTACCTGTAAATAAATGATATAGAACATTAGCTTTAAAAATATCTGTGGAATGATATCTTGATATGATAAATATTGAATTATTAAAATTCATCACCTGTTTTCAACAATGTAGAAGTACATGACAAGATCAATAGGTTAATATCATAGATCAAATATAGCAAAACTATACTATATTTTCTCTATGCTAATATATATATATATATATATATATATATATATATATATATATATATATATATATATATATATATATATAATTAATTAATTAAATCATTGATTTTGAGAGAGCTATGTAATATTCTATGTAATGTAATGTGTATTCTATGTATGAGATTCTATGTAATATTCCAAGACAAATATAACTCACCAATTAGTCGTACAGGGGTAATAATCCAAATCGACAAGGCACCAAAATAATCCCATAGTTGTTCACCAATCACACGCACAAATACACAGCCTCCTTTTACAGAGGTTAGGCTCGTCACACACTAGATATCACACTGTTTCTACAGACACCCCGAACTTTTAACAATGTTTTATTTTACTTTAATCAGAATCAACAAGTTTTCTCTGTTAATCAATAAAAACGTTGGAGGGTTTGTTTTCTACTCCTTATATCAATTACTGTGTTCCAGATAAAATAAATCAGTTTCCACACAGATTTTACTGATAGACCAAACTTTCTTTCTCCTCGATAAACTTTGTTTTATCTTATCCTAATTACCAACAAATAATTTCCACACTGTTTATCTTCGAAACATTACCACATCTCAGTATGTATATATCTAAATTCCATCACTGTTTCCACTAAATTGGTATCACTGTTGTATGTTCTATTCCCACCCTAAACTTCTCACACTGTTTATTAATTAATTAGCTTTGAATAAAAACACTGTTCATTAGTTTTCGCACCTAAGCACACACTTTTTCGTTCGCACCCCAAACTAAAACGGTTGGTTGTGGCACTGTTTTTCACGTTTCAAATATTATTGTAGAAAAGTATTGTTTTGATGTTTCAGTAGCCCGTTTTACACTGGTTTTTTGTCACTGATACTTTTAGTATTTTCAAATTCCTAGTTCATTAGTAACTAGTTTTGGCGATTTCATTAGCACACTACACTGTTTTTGTTCACTAAAATTCATAGAAATCTTAGAGTTCAAAGTTGATACTTTTAGTATTTTCAAATTTCTAGTTCATTAGTAACTAGTTTTGGCGATTTCATTAGCACACTACACTGTTTTTGTTCACTAAAATTCGTAGAGTCCAAAGAAGTTCACAGGTTAGGTCAGAGCGCGAGTGGTTTGAAGCGTCGCGGTGTCTAGAGATAGCACACACGTTGACGGCCGTACGTTATCGGCGAATGAATGAAAGCTACCAGCGGCCGATTACACAATCGTTGGCGTGATCAACCTCTCGCGGAAATGGAACCAGCAGTCGACCGACTAGTCTGATCAGACGGACGAACTGTGGTTCAAACGAACGGTCGTCTCTGACTGCCGCGCTGTGCTCCGCTCAAACTTTGGCCACCACCTCTCTCTCACACACTCTCCTCCTTCATCCTGTCCTTCCTTTCTTCGTGGCTCTTTCATTCTCCCCCTCTCTTCTACTGATTGTCGGCCACCCCTCTTTCTCCACCACCTCCGAGGGTCGACATCGCAGTCTCTTCCGCCTCTACAGAACCACTCACACAAAAAACTCTTTTCGCTTCAAGGTCATCCACATCCATCGCTGGCTGCTCTACTACTACTGACTACTTGTAATCGTTGTCGTCATCGCAATTTCTCTCTCTCTGGAATCTGAATCACTGTCTCTCTCTCGCGATATCTTTCCAGAAGATAAATAGTAAACTATATACCACAGTACTGTATGCGTTGCTCTGTATTATCAGAGACAAACAGCTTACACATATCCTTTCTATATGGTATTATGTCTCTGTGTAGAGTTTACTATATAAAATACTTCTTTGAATAGTTTCAACTTCAACCACCTTTTAAACTGGGCTATCTGTACCCTGCAGACTACTCTCTGTATAGCATACACTACCATAGAGAAACGATAGCATAGATATCCCATGGTATAGGGCGATTATGTCGCAAGTTTTACTGTTATCCCAAGCAGATAGTTCACATAGTTCTTTCCTATGCAGCTGTGTGACGTTGGTAGTATCTCAAATTGTGCCGTTCATACACCATCACCCCAACAAAACAGTAAAAATTGACAATAATGGACAGTAATCGGCTTGAGATAACAGTAAAAGTTGCGACATAAATTCCCTATACCATGGGATATCTACTTACGCTTTTGTTTAGGTTATCAATGCTACTACTGACTACTTGTAATCGTTGTCATCGCGATTTCTCTCTCTCTGGAATCTGAATCACTCTCTCTCTCTCTCTCTTTCTCTCTCTCTTGCGATATCTTTCCAGAAGATAAATAGTAAACTGTTACTACAGTACTGTATGCATTGTTCTGTATTATGTTTATGTGGAGAGTAGTTTTGCTGCATAGATACCCTATGTAGATATTATTCTATGAATCATTTTAACCACGAATCACCTTTCACACTGGTCTACCTGTAGCTACCTGTGAAGCATACTACCATAAACGAATAATACATAAATATCGGGGCACCGAGCTTCGCTCGGTATTTATAAATAAACTATTGATAAAAAGAACACAATTTTTTAAAATGACTGGGGAAGGACTAACAGGCACAGCCCTAAACTGTTTCTTCCAAGAATTTTGATCTATACACTATAAATAGTCCAGAAAGTAGGTTATGTTCCACACACTTGAATTCAGGTTCAATTCTTAGTCCAAATATTTAAAAACAAAAAGCTCCAATTTAGATTATTTACAAACCAAATTGAATAACAAAATAACACTCACTAATAACTAAAAATTGTCAAATAATGATTAACTTTGAAAATTATTATATACTCTAGTTTAGAATGATTATTATGTCATGTCAACAAATCAGATTATTTTGATCAAGTAAATTAAAATTTCTAGATAATATTTCTCGCTGATTGATTAAACAGCTGGAAATAATTCTCTTTCTCTCCCACACACGCATCTCCTCTTTCGACAGACGACGAAATTATCATTTGTTTTTCCAAGGATGAATAATTGTTATCCTTTTCATGTTCTTCAGCGAGTTTTCCCAGGGATGAGACCCAGTGCAATCGAATTTTTATATCATAAACCTACTAAGTTCCGAATTTCGTGAAAATCGTTAGAGCAGTTTTCAAGATCCGTTGAACATAAATAACCAGATATAAAAATACAGAAATTGCTCACTCAATATAATAGGATATTGGCGAATGTAATGTAGAGGATCGAATTTCTATCTTTTACTACTACATACTAGAAAACTACCGAATCCTTTGATTAATATCAAACACCCTCCATCCTGGGCTCCCTGAAGTACACTCTATGAAGCATATTACAAGGAATACTTCATTTTATCATTTCAACTACATTCCAAACTTTTCTATCTGTAGCCTACTCTATAATCTCAGTGAAGCATAGGTCTACTACTTGGAATAGGCCTACATTTATTTCAATAATTTCAACCATTTCCCACACTAGGCTTTCTGTAGCTTACTCTCTGTAAAAAATACAGCTTATTTTGCATAAGATACTTCTTTGAATCATTTCAATCATCTTTGACACTCAGCTACCAGTAGTCTTCTGCTGGAATTGAATTGATAAATTTATTGACTTCTTTAATAACCATAATCATTCCAAATTTATGAGATAAAAATAAGTCATGATTTAATAAGAAACGAAATAAGCGAAGTAATAATATTGTAAGGAGATATCGTTTGTATCAAGAAGGATACATCGTCAAATTTCTTCAAAATTATTGAACAAGCACAGGGAATTCTCTCTTTCGACTCAACGCTCAAGTCGTTGAATGTGGGTTTGAGGATCTGCATGTTCATCGATAACTACCGAATTCCTTCATCAATCGAAACAACTTCTAATTTTCGACACGTATTCTTTTAACATTATAATATCGGGGCACCGAGCTTCGCTCGTTATTTTTATTTATTAATAAACAGAACACAATTCTCTAAAATGATCGTGTTTATATTTCACAGCTGGCTATACGTCATCTTATGAATATCGGGGAAGCGATATTTTGATTTTTCACATACTCACTTTTTTACTATCCACAGCTGTTTCAGCCAAGGATGAATTATCCTTTTAATGTCGTTCAGCGAGTTTTCTCAAAGATGAGTACTAGTGCAATCGAATCTTTATATCATAAATCTACTATGTTCCAAATTTCATTAGAATCGTTAGAGCCGTTTTCGAGATTCGTTAAACATAAATAACCAGATATAAAAATAGCCAGATATAAAAATAACCAGATATAAAAATAGCCAGATATAAAAATAACCAGATATAAAAATAGCCAGATATAAAAATAACCAGATATATAAATACAGAAATTGCAAGCTTAATATAATAGGATAGATCGAGTTAGTCGGCCAACGGAAGTGTCAAACTCTTTTGTCGTTTTTGTTTATATAACATTGAAAGCTATATAATATAACATTGAAAGTGCATAAGAAAACAATAATTGTAGTATGTTAAAGCACGGTAAATAAAAGAAGACGGTAGGTGTCACGCGCATGTTTGTGCTAAATTTCCGGTGTCGCTGACGTCATTTTATATCCAATTATCTGTTTTTAACAAATAATTTTCATAAATTGCCAATAGGTGTTATAAACCTCGGTTGGTAGCGATGACGCAATCTAGCTGGCTGGCCACTGCGCACACACTTCATGACCCCTACCGTTTTCATCTAAATACCGTGTGTTAAAGTATGTTTGTCAAGTTCTGTTCAATCTAATAGAATCTAAAAGGACGGAAGAATAAACATTTTGTTAATAACTTTGGTGTAAACCAAAAACCTTAAAGATGCATAGACTCACATGCAGCGCTAGTGTCGTACTTGGAATTGAAATCGGCCATTGAGGGGGCAACCTATAAGATTATTAGATACCAATCCCTTTGTAATCTATAGTATTACAAATATATAGATATAATATCTCGTGCTAAAATACCCCAATGGCGGCCTTCAATATTTCAAGTAAGAGCTATCATTGGGAAGGCATAGGCATTGTGGGTCTATATCTCTTTAAGGTATTTGGTGTAAACGCAGCTTAGACATCACAAAAATCACAAATCAGCTGTCAATCAGATTATAAATTGCATGCAATAACTCATTGCAATTTTTTCTATTTCTCTTGTCTTTCAACTGTTTTCAATAGAACAGTTGACAGAATATCAGAAGCATTTTGAACGAGTTCTCCTTTATCATTAGACATACTTAATCCTCTCTGCTAATACTTTCCATTATCTTCCACATTCAAAGAAGTTGATAACACGGTATTTGGGTGAAAATATACTTCTTCTTCTTCTCTTCTTCTTCTTCTTCTTCTTCTTCTTCTTCTTCTTCTTCTTCTTCTTTTCTTCTTCTTCTTTTTCTTTTTCTTTTTCTTCTTCTTCTTCTTCTTCTTCTTCTTCTTCTTCTTCTTCTTCTTCTTCTTCTTCCATATACCGTGGTTGATTATATTTTGCCAAAATTGTTTAGAATGAAAACGTTGGATTAAAGTCATCTACATTCCATTGTGACATGTTCCATTGAAACCCTTTGTAATTCATAGTATTGCATCCAGATGAATGCTGCAATTTTATTTTCCTACAGTTACGTTGAAAAGTGGCCATTGCTGCACTGATTACAGAACGCAAAGAATCACTTTTCCGCTCTAGTGCGGGAAAAATTTTTCTGCACTCCAGATTTGCAACATGGCAACGCAAAATACTTAGTAGGTTATATGGAGCAACAGTGCAGCAAAATCAAAATGAAGTTGGTAACAGTGACTGCTGTGGCTGCTATAGTGAGCAGAGGTGCAACCAAGCACAACGCGCTAATTATTAATTATATATTATAACCAAGGACAACATTTTTATTCAATTTGACAATAAATTAAGGTTTTTATCAATAATAAAATTACACAGAAGAACATTTGATGCATTTCAGGCAATTTTACCCATAATTACCCACTTTTCATATTCAATGGTAACTGTAGGAAAAACTTAATGTGAAATACGTGCGCAAAGTTCCTCTGCTGCACTCAAGAAACCATTCCGCCCTCGCCTACGGCTCGGGCGTAAACGTTTCTTTCGGTGCAGCAAACTGTCACTTTGCGCACTAGTTGCACAAATAACTATTTTGTTGAATATAATTTGAGAATTTTGAAAAGAGAGAGGCGAAGCCTTGAAAGCAATGAGCAAGCCCCACCTAGAGCATAATTCTCAACACGTCAAACACAGTCAAGGTCGGCCTCTCTTGTCATTCTCACTTTTCTCTCTCTTTCTCTTTCATACTCTCTCTTATTTCCCATCTGTATTCCTCCTCTTTTTCACCCTCGTTCCATCAAATAACTCACAATTCTGATCGCTCCTCTCCCATTTTCTAATCTACTCGTATCTTCCACACAATCACCCTCTCCCTCCCTCTTTCTCACTCACTCTCTTTCTGCCTCTCTCACACTCTCTCTCTCTCTCTCTCTCTCCAACCAAATTACACTCACCTACAGACAATAATAACGAATATGTCAGCCAGACAGCTTCAGCCTTTCACGTTTTATTTTCATTCTGATATTGGGTGTTTTCTTTTGATCTTTGGGCGTTTTGCAAACAGTCTATTGATGTTGGTGTGGACAAACTTAAGTTGAAATTAACTGGAAGAGCATTAACTAGTAGTTCTGTGAACAGTAGACCTCACGGAGTATTCTCATCCACAAGTACCTGATTGAAACTATAGACCTTATGGAAATACAGCAATAGACTGGCTTCTCCACACATCTGTGTAATCACTTGTCAGCTGATTTATGATGAATAATTCTATAGTCTGATTTTTACTCTAATATTAGCGTATGAAGGAGGCTCCTTTTTCCTTTTATATTATCCTTGGAATGCAAAGTTTCCAAAAACCTTGTATATACGTCGACGCGCAATTTAAAAAGAAACATACCTATCAAATTTCATGAAAATCTATTACCGCGTTTCGCCGTAAATGCGCAACATATGAACATTCAAACATTTAAACATTAAGAGAAATGCCAAACCGTCGACTTGAATCTTAGACCTCACTTCGCTCGGTCAATTAATTTTCATCAATCAAGAATATTATAATTTCTTCAGCATTATTGAGTTCATTTAAACATTTTTTATTTCATTTTAAATTTGTTTTTCAAATGTGATAATATTGATACAGATGGGTACGCATCATAAAAAAATATCGAAATCCTACCTTATAGAAATAGACACGGCCAGACATCTGTGTAATGCATGCAATGAATAATCCACTTGTCAGCTGATTGATTATGAATAATTCTATAGTCTGATTGATCATAAATCTTCAAAGTAGATGATACATATAGTGATATCAGAGTATGAAGGAATTCCTTTTCTTCTCATATTATCCTTAAAAATGCAAAATTTCAAAAAACCTTGTGTATACATCGACGCGCAGTTGAAAAAGGAATATTCCTGCCAAATCTCATCGAATTCTATCAACGCGTTTGGCCGTAATCGCGTTACATACAAACAGACAAAAGAAATTCCGAGTTGAAACATAGACAGACCTCACTACGTTCGGTCAATTAAAAATGAATATATATACTCATTATAGATAACTTGTACAATGAATAGGTCTCAGAAATATAGAATGTTTAAATATTGGAAATGTGTTGAATATGTAAAGCACTGCTTTCTAAAAAGTTTTTCTTCTTCTGGTCAGGAAAAGAATAGCATTGGATTCCATGAGAGTATTCATACATGTTTGTTCTGTCAAAGTGTGAGCAGTCTTAAAGAGCCAATGGTATTCCCTTCCCTTTACCAAGAAGAGCAGATGAAATAATATAAAAACATGTAGCACTCTTTATTGAAAAACTTTAAAGTATACAATATAAAAACTTTCAGTACCCTATAACAGGGGTCTCCAACCTTTTTTATCCAAGAGCCACATTGTTAATTCTTGGGAGACTTGAAGGGCCAATAACGAGAATGTACGCGGAATTTGACTTGTGGGGACACACACGACGGGGGATTTTGGGGGTGTAAAATTATATATTTCCATTAAAATAATATGAGGAGCTTTAAGTAGGTTTAACACAGGAAGAAACATTTCACTTTAATACAAAGTCCAATTTATTTAGTGTAAAAAGGTCATAAAAAAACTTGACAATGCATGAATTCAGCAAGTTAGACAAAATAATAACTTTTTAATAGTAATAAGACAACTTGACAATAAACTGATTTACAAATAGTTACCAAGCTAAAAGAGAACACTTATTTTTAGTGAGAAGATTGCATTTGTTTTCCACTTGAAATGTCTCCCCTTTTACGATCAAACTTTGTAGTTCCGATCATAAAAGTTTATTTCAAACTCTCGGCGGGCCGGACAAAATCTATCCGCGGGCCTGATGTGGCCCGCGGGCCGTAGGTTGGAGAGCCCTGCCCCATAATAAAAAACCTTAAAGTTTTTTATTAATTGTGAAGCAGGAATTCACATTTTCATGAGATATAATTTGTTGCAGAAACACATAATTATTCTCTCTTTCACTAACTTACGTTTTACCACAGACAACAAATTGTGACTGTATCTTTCGTATCAATCGACTTGTGTCTGTGGTATTACGTATGAATGGAATACTCATATGCTAATAATTTAGTATAAACATATAGATTAGTATACTAGCAAGTAGTAGTGATGTAATATTGTGGGACAATCCTTGTTCCGAAGTCATTAAGAACGATTTGAATTGTTTTTCTTGGCATTCAACTTGAAAAGGCCTTGTCATCAACTGTCAAAGTTTCACATGCCTTGCCTTTGTGTTGACAGAAGCTGCTTGAAAGACCGAGTCTTAACTTAAATTATCTAGTGACTGGCGTATTTATGACAGTGCAATGATTATAAAAGTACAATTTGTCGAATAGAAGGAGAATACGAAAGAGAAGAAGGAGAAGAAGAAGAAGAAGAAGAAGAAGAAGAAGAAGAAGAAGAAGAAGAAGAAGAAGAAGAAGAAGAAGAAGAGAAGAAGAAGAAGAAGAAGAAGAAGAAGAAGAAGAAGAAGAAGAAGAAGAAGAAGAAGAAGAAGAGAAGAAGAAGAAGAAGAAGAAGAAGAAGAAGAAGAAGAAGAAGAAGAAGAAGAAGAAGAAGAAGAAGAAGAAGAAGAAGGAGGAGAAGAAGAAGAAGAAGAAGAAGAAGAAGAAGAAGGAGAAGAAGAAAACTAATAATAATAATAATTTTATTTGAAAAAAAAACTTTTACTCTATCATATCAATTCATTCACTTTATCAAGATATTGCTCTCTCAATATTAACAATATCGGGGCACAGAGCTTCGCTCGTTTTTTATTTATTGACTTTTGATAAACCGAACACAATTCTTTAAAATGATTGCGGAAGTATTAACAGGCACAGCCTAAAACTGTTTCTTTCCCGAATTTTGATTTATACACTATAAATAGTCCAGAAAGTAGGTTATGTTCCATACACTTGAATTCAGGTTCAATTTTCTGTTCAAACATTTGAAAAAAAAAATTATATTCTAGATTATATACAAACCAAATTGAATAACAAAATAACACTCACTAATCACTTGAAATTGTCAAATAATGATCAACTTTGAAAATTATGATATACTCTAGTTTAGGAGGATTATCACGTCATGTCAACAAATCAGATTATGTTGATCAAATCGATAAAATTGTCAAGCTAGATAAAATTTCTCGCTGATTGATTATGATTACACAGCTGGAAATAATTCTGTCTCTCTCCCACACAGGCACACGCATCTTTTGTTATCGAGAGACGACGAAATTATCATCTGTTTTCCAACGATGAATATTATCCTTTTAATGTCGTTCAGCGAGTTTTCCAAATAATGAGACCTAGTGCAATCGAATCTTTATATCATAAACCTACTATGTTCCAAATTTCGTGAAAATCGTTAGAGCCGTTTTCGAGATCCGTAAAACATAACTAACCAGATATAAAAATAGCCAGATATAAAAATAACCAGATATAAAAATAACCAGTTATAAAAATAACCAGATATATAAATACAGAAATTGCTCGCTTAATATAATAGGATTTTTATGATTATAATAATATAGAATTCAACTTCATTTTGATTTATCAGATACAGTATATCAATGGATGAATGAATTATATAGGATAAACTCATACAGGTATATACTATTTACAGGTATGATAAAATTGTTTCCCTAATAGTGATTCAAATAGCCTTTCTTCACAATCGCAAAGCATTCCCATACAAAAGCCAACTCATTTGCTGTCAATTTGAGCGCAGATCGATGGCTGACTATTAATCTGAACACATAGATAATAAGTGCTAACTTCATTGCTCAAAATTTAGCCCACAATTTTAGTATTGATTTAGCCCGAGTATTGTATTGATTTAGCCCCGAGTATTGAGAGAGTCTTGTATAAATGAGTAGAAAGATAGTTGATTTATTTTTCTCTCATCAACTGAATTGGTTTCAGTTATGCAATGAGTAATGATTCACAAGAGTTTTGATTCCATGATTGGATCCAAGAAAAACTTTTTCGAAACCAGATGCAACAGTATTAATGCGCAATAATCCACGCATAGGTTTCTTTTCCAAACAACATAATATAAAAAAGCGTTTCAATGTTTTTTTTTCTCACAAAATGAGCCTCTCCCATCAGTATAATACAGCTGCAGCCAAGGCTTTCAGGATCTTTGTACAAAGTGATCTGCGAAAGTTTTATCTTTAAAAATAGATGTTTGTGTTTGAGTGCTTGAAAAGAGAAAAAGCATTCTATTCATTCCAAGGTTGAGTCCGATTATGGAGGAATCAAGTGAGAGGCATGATAGCCTTGCAAAATCACTCCACCCTTCCCCCTGGTTGTATTCGAACCCCCCACCCACTATCCTCCCGACAAACAATCATCAAAACACTTCAAATTCATCTTTCTATCCAGTAATACCTTCACATTAGGTCATCCACGATATTTTCAAGCTTGACTGCATTTTTTTTGATTCCATGATTGGATCCAAGAAAAACTTTTTCGAAACCAGATGCAACAGTATTAATGCGCAATAATCCACGCATAGGTTTCTTTTCCAAACAACATAATATAAAAAAGCGTTTCAATGTTTTTTTTTCTCACAAAATGAGCCTCTCCCATCAGTATAATACAGCTGCAGCCAAGGCTTTCAGGATCTTTGTACAAAGTGATCTGCGAAAGTTTTATCTTTAAAAATAGATGTTTGTGTTTGAGTGCTTGAAAAGAGAAAAAGCATTCTATTCATTCCAAGGTTGAGTCCGATTATGGAGGAATCAAGTGAGAGGCATGATAGCCTTGCAAAATCACTCCACCCTTCCCCCTGGTTGTATTCGAACCCCCCACCCACTATCCTCCCGACAAACAATCATCAAAACACTTCAAATTCATCTTTCTATCCAGTAATACCTTCACATTAGGTCATCCACGATATTTTCAAGCTTGACTGCATTTTTTTTGATTCCATGATTGGATCCAAGAAAAACTTTTTCGAAACCAGATGCAACAGTATTAATGCGCAATAATCCACGCATAGGTTTCTTTTCCAAACAACATAAAATAAAAAAGCGTTTCAATGTTTTTTTTTCTCACAAAATGAGCCTCTCCATCAGTATAATACAGCTGCAGCCAAGGCTTTCAGGATCTTTGTACAAAGTGATCTGCGAAAGTTTTATCTTTTAAAAATAGATGTTTGTGTTTGAGTGCTTGAAAAGAGAAAAAGCATTCTATTCATTCCAAGGTTGAGTCCGATTATGGAGGAATCAAGTGAGAGGCATGATAGCCTTGCAAAATCACTCCACCCTTCCCCCTGGTTGTATTCGAACCCCCCACCCACTATCCTCCCGACAAACAATCATCAAAACACTTCAAATTCATCTTTCTATCCAGTAATACCTTCACATTAGGTCATCCACGATATTTTCAAGCTTGACTGCATTTTTTCTAGTAAGAAAATTTGAAGTTAGGACAATGTCCTTCCTTTCAGAGTTCCAGGCTTCTTTGTCATATTTTCCTCAAACAATTTTGTTTCATCTTTCTTGAAGATAATTATTGAAACCTGGTTGAGAAGTAAATTGCATTGCAATCTGCCACCTTGACGTGGAATTGGTTGTTGCTAAGAGGAACTGAAAAAAACTGCAATAAGGATTTATGGAGAGTGTGAGAGAAAGAAAATGAGAGTGATTGATGGAGGCGATGGGAGAGAAAAGAAAAGAGATAGGGGAGGACGAAGAGAGAGAAAAGAAAAGAGATAGGGGAGGACGAAGAGAGAGAAAAGGAAGAGTTTGTTGGAGGCCAGAGAGGATGAACTGGCAGACAAAGCAATTGCGTGTTATTATCGCCGCCTACCTAGCAACAGACTGCAATCAGCAATACATGCTCTCTTCTGCAGACTAGCCTTCAGTCAAAATTGGTTAACATTCCTGATTTTTCTTCCCTTTTTGCAATTTACCCAATGTATTTACTTCTATGAAACAAGAAAATCTATCGCATTTTATCTTTATTTGCAATTTTTCCAATAAATTTACTTCTATAAAACAAGAAAATCAATCCCTATATATTAAAATGTTAATTATGTTAAAAATTTACAGCTGTGCTTAGTGAGAGAAGTTGTGTGTATTTTGCGTTCAAAATCTTATAAAATAACTTGATTAATTCAATATGAAGTGATAATTAAGTGTTATATTTAAATATAGTTTGCTGTTTTAATTTCTCTAAATTCAAAATTTTTAGCTTATAGTTATTTTTGGACGAAAATTGAACTTGAACGTTTTACAGTAGAAACATAACCTGTTTTTGGACATTTTATTAATTTAACAAAATTTGGGAATGCAATAGATTTGGGCCAAGCCTGTTGTTCCTTCCTAATCATATTCATATGATTTGAGATTCTGTCCATGAATAAATAAATAAATAAATATTGACTATAAGAGTGTTTTGCATGATGTTTTCACATTAACCTTCTTGTAGTCGCGCCCTACTCAATCACACGAGCAGTCGCGAGTTGTATTTTGTGCAACATCCAATTTTCCAAGTGTTATGTACTCTGTTTACTGTCAAAACATATTAATTAATTGTATAATTTTACGCCTATGAGCATTTGGATGATTACCATTTCATAGCACAATAAGGTACATCAAGCAAAGCCATCAATTCTGTGTTATTGGTTCGTTTACAGTCCCCGTATACAGTCTTTCCCTATCTTATGCAGTGTGACTTATGCACTGTCGCGACTAAATGGCACTCAAAGACTGAACACCATTGCTAGGTTGATACTGCAACTCAGTGGAGTGATAGGGGGAAAGTTTTGGAATGCATAGGTGACTCATTCACTGACACCACCCCATTCAATAGTTTTGTGCAGCAAAAAACTGACACTGTTGTACATTTTACTACAGCGCGACTGCCGGAAGGTTAATGCAAGGAGAGAGCGTTTATTATGTTGCGAAAACCTGTAAATTTGAAAACTCTTTCGCAAAATGACGACACATAATATAATAAGTACAATGTCCAAGGGTAGAGCTACACTTACTGTATTGTATACACCATATTTACGGTTACGTACTGACTTATACGCCACGAACAGGCGCATTTCACTTACCATCACTATTTCACATGCTTATCATATCTGTATCTCACTGTTTCTGTATACAAGTTCGGATATAATAAGAATAGCATCAGCTGATGAAAAGTGGAATGGGGCGTTTTGGGGCGCATTAGTCTGTACACACCTCTATATAGTTGACCGAGTGAAGTGAGGTGTAAGATTCAAGTCGACGGTTTTGCATTTCTCTTCAATATGTTTATATTTTTGTTAATATTCATGTTCTGCATTCACAGCAAAGCGCAGCAATAGATTTTCATGAAATTTGACAGGTATGTCCCTTTTTGAATTTCGCGTTGACCTACACATGAGATTTTTTGAAATTTTGCATTTTAAGAGTACTACAAAAGGAAAAGGTGTCTCCTTTGAACGCCAATATTACCGTGAAAATCAGACTTTAGAACTATTAATCATAAATCAGCTGTCGAGTGGATAATAAATCGCATGCAATTTATATCTCAATTTAACTTGGTAAAAAATCAGCTGTCATGTGGACTATTAATTATTGCAAGCGATGCCTCTGCCTCATGCAATTGATAACTCTGAGTAGTATATTATTTTCTCCCGACTTTTCTCTGCTTTCAACTCGGTAAGCTTTTGATGATAGTAGCATAGTTTTCATACCTCTTTTTTATACTCCTTCACTAACTTTCCTGAATCTAACTCAAATATCGTTCTCTTCCAATCTTATTAGTTATATCTTTGTGAATATTTAATGAAGTGCGACATTATTTTCTTATGTTTCCTTTTTAATTGTAAAGTTATATATAACTTTACACGGACACCGACACGTCAGAACATGACATAATTCACTCTGATGGAGAGTATTAGAGGAGGCTGTGGTTTTTAACTGCGCGAGGTCTACTGTTCACAGAACTACTAATGTATACAATACAGTAAATGTAATAATATTGTAATATTATATTGTAGTTGTACATTATATTTATTATTTCAAGCGTTGTCATTTTTCGAACGAATTTTCGAATTTTCATGTTCTCGCAATATTCTAAACGCTCTCTCCTTGCATTAATTGAGGAATATCATCTGAGAAAATCTTATAATAATAATAATAATAATTTTTAGTGATAGCTTTTCTTGTTTCATATTAGCAAAAATTGCAAAAATATAAGAAAAATGAAAAAACCTGGTCTTCTATTCTTGTCAAAAAATTGCGAAGCATTCCAAATGAAATGTTGAGGCCCACAAACGCCCTCAGGGTGAACAATAGCCTCAATTATTTAATCAGCTATTGTACTTGATGCATTTGGATGCCTCAATATTAGATTTGAAATGCTTCACAATTCTGTGTCAAGAATGAGAAACCAGATTGGACTAGTTTCCAATAAAAATTCTATTTGAATTCTGATAAAAGTAAAAGGGAGCTACAACCTTATTGATACAGCCCAGCCTAGATCATTGAAATGCATGAAAGTAAGTTTGTTCAAAGCTCAAGGTAATGCATAATATAAGTACATGAGCCTTGAACAGAAGTTTCCTATTACTGTTTAAATCATTCGATCAGGAAAAGATGTGGAAGGAATGAATAAGAAAACGAATAACACTTGGAAGAAAGGATAAACTTATTCCCATTACATAATCAGTGTGTGTGTGTTCTTGAAGAAGCGTGTAGGACTTAATACAGCACATGCTGTTTCAACTTTTCATCTACCACTTCTACTCACTAGTTTAGGCTACCACTTGCCTTTCTTGTCTCTTTTCAAGGTCAAACTAGTACGGAAAAAACTACACGTGCAACTTGAAATGAGTTTACTGTCTTGCTCAATCATTGGGCTCTTGCATTGATAATTGGCAAAAGAGCTGAACCGGTCAAAATCTACAGAGAATTGTGAAGTGTTGATCTAAAATTCTCAAAAACAAGTTGTGCGGGTAAATACTTAAAGGGAAGTAATTTTCTCAATTCATTGAATTGTTGATGGTTGTCGAAGGTCACCTCTGAAAAATATTTTTCTGAAATTGTTTTCCAACAAAACATATTTTGAAACGTCAATAGAAGAGCCTTAAACATTGTTGAAACTTCTTTCAAAGTTGATATTGAAGCTAAATTTATATTAGAGTAGGGTTTCTCTATCACCAAAATACATAGAATAACTACTTTGATCAGACTCTCTTTGTTCAAGGAAAGATTATTCAGCCTATTATGATATTAGGCAGGCCAATTGTTTTCAAATTTCTGGAATATTTCAATGTTTTTGTTAGCAAGAACTGATATGAATTACGAACATATGAACAATGAACATATATGACCACTCAATTTTATCTATCGTTATCTACAAAATAGAATTATAGTACCTTCTGAAATTAATAAAATTATAGAATAAGAATACAAATTTATAAACTCTATTTTATAATAATACAAGAAAGTAGCCCTGAATTCATACATTTTAAGAAGCTATCGTTATCTATATTTTCCTAATAGTTCATTCATCTTACCATGTGGAAACGAATTATAGTTTTAAAATATAGTAGCTCGAATTTGGTCAGCCTGCAAATGATCTTATTCCATTCCATTGAAGAATGTTCTTATTCCATTCCAAGAATAAAATTATATCGTCTCAGAGGAAGGATTTAGTGATGAACTTTAACTTTACGTTTGATAATTTTAAATAAACTCTCGTCAATTGTGATTGTTTGGAAAATTTTGGATCTATTCATTGAGTATTAATTTTCAAATTATTAAGAAAATGTAATGATCAAAATGATGCAGATAGTTATAATTAATACAGTCTATCAGTACGTGAACAAATAATGTATGACGTTTTGTGCAGTTGAGAAGTTGATATTGTGGTAATTTTTCATATCAAATAAAAAGACTTAGAAATTGTCAAAAAACCACCGATTTTTAAGTGGTTTGAAAATTTGTTTGAATTTAATAAGACTAGCTATTTACTCTTCTTCATTGATAATTATGAATTAATCGTTGGATTCGAATGAACTCATCAATAAACACGTGGTTTTAGTAAGTTTAGCAGTGGTTTAAGTGGTTTGAAATTGTCAAAAACCACAAATTTTCAAACCACTTAAAAATCGGTGGTTTTTGACAATTTCTTAGTCTTCTTATTTAATTTAATAATGTATGATTAGATATGTTTACCTAATAATTTATTATTGAAGAAGTTGCTAAACTTACTAAACCCACGTGTTTATTGATGAGTTCATTCGAATCCAACGATTGATTCATAATTACCATGGAAGAAGAGTAAATAACTAGAAACAAGAAACACAACTTATCAATAACAACAAACCCATTCAAGAAACCTGTAAATAGGCTACTCACACACACCAACTCTCTATCACGTTATTACGCAAGACAGATTTTAGAGTTCACAAAGTCAAGTAAGCCATTTGAAGAGTTAATTGGAATGACGTGGCTGATTTGTGCTTGGAAGTAGGTTGTGAGAGCAGTTTCAGCCTAGAAAATTATTGGTTGGGTCGGTTGCCCGAAAAGGTCAAGACGTAGGCTAGGCCTCCAAGTAGACGCGATTTGGCGGTCACCGGTCGAGAAAATTGAAGTGAATTTTTGGGAGAGAAAAGAGCTTGGCCCCCGTGGAGGGACTTGTGTTGGGGGGGAGCCTTGAGCCGAGGCCCCCTTCAAGGCCCAAGGCCGGTCAGGGCAAGCCTCTCGCGCTGCTTGCGTCAGCTAACCTTGCTTCTTCACTAACTCTTCCTTTCACGTCCGCTGGGAAAGTGCCTCCTCCACTCGTTTTTCTTCTTTTTCTCTTTCTCTCTCTCTTTTCAGACGAGTTTCGCTCGTTTCCTCCTTGTGCAGCAGCTCTCCTTGCGCTTGTCCGAGGTCACGTCGCTCTCTCTCCCCCCCCCATATTTATCACCGAAGCGCACTGCACATTTTGATGAAGTTTGCCGTCTCAGAAAAACAATAACTCAAAATGGAATACCTATCCCTTGGTCGGGAAATGAGATCATAATATTTCAGAAGCTAGCACTTCAACTATGATTTTTTGTTTACCTGTGGTACACAGCCTGTGTAATATAAATAATTATAACTAGAGACTTATGGGTTGAAGAACTCATTCATGAACTGTTGTATTGATCACTGAGATCCGCAACTTGTAATTATAAAGAGTTGTGAGAATCAATGCATTATATCATTATTTTTGTTTGTAATCAGTTTTTAAATATCAAAATTCAAAATTTTTAGTTTACTCATTAGTTTTGAAGTGGAAATTGGACTTTTTGAAGTGAAAGTGAAATCTTAACCTTATTCTTTTTGAAACTTTTATTTGTAAAAATTTGGGAGAAGACAGTTTTGGGCTATGCCTGTTGTCTTCTCCCAATCATATTATATTTATTATAATTATGATCTGTAATGCCAATGGAATAAATAAATATCAAATGGAGATTAAAAAACACTTCATTCACATGGGCTACTTTTTAAATTAATAAAACAATATAAAAAATCTTAAAGCTTCCTTTTTTCAAGGTTATTTTTTAAATAAAGGGTACTTTGAGATTTTTTATTGTTTCATTATCAAATGGAGATTTTATAAAGTTAGTATCGTTTCTTCACCAACAGGTGATTTAACTCTATCCAGCAATCAAGGATGATAAAAGATGAGTGATGATCACCTGATGAGTGATGAGTGATCCCTGGAACAGGGATAAAAAGGTGCGTGATGATTATTCTATAATATGTGATTTAATATATATATATATATATATATATATATATATATATATATATATATTATATATATATATATAATATGTTATTTGACGGTGTTTTTTTTCAATAACTATCTATGTTTATACCAAACATATAATTAATCCATTATAATTGTTAATCATTTGGTGTTTGAATAGTGGAATAGTGGGTGTAACTGTTTGGACAAAAGTTTATAGTTTTCAATAACTATTTACAATCATAATAGTCAATATGAGTAATTTTGGGTCAAACTCTCCAAAATAGACTGCCAGTAAGAATTAATTTAGTAATTTTTTGCAAAATAGATATTTCTACAATGAAATCCATTCTCTCTGTCACACTGTCAAAACTCTTATGTAATGTAGGCGTGTTTTCGAGATTCAGACTATATACATTTACACCAAAGCTATTAACAAAATGTCTATTTCTCCGTCCTTATGGATTCTATTAGATTGAACATAGCTCAACAGACTTTTTAATTTGAACATGCTCCCTCATCAAAAAATATCCATCAATAAACACTAACAAAATAGATCCAATCATTTGCTTATTATGAATGTCAAGCTATTGTAGGTTTACAAAAATCTCGGACTATTCAGATACATTTATAATTTAATATCGGGGCAACGAGCTCCGCTCTGGAGAACAAAAGCATTTGCAACTTATTACGAAAGAAGAAATTATAATAAAATTCATAGTTCATACAGAAAGGTTCAATTCCCAGAAGAATACAAAAAATTGAAATGCAAAATCACAAAAGCATGTTGAATTTTAATCCAAATCAGAGAAGACCATTTCAAAAAGATAGCTTATCAGACTGGTTCTACTGGAATTAATCTGGATTAAAATTTAACTGGCTCTTGTAAAACCGGCACTAAGTACCTGATTGAATGAATACAAAAGTTTAACAGCTGAGTCATAATTTTGTCTCAGTTATATCATCAACAGACGACAAAATTATTCAGCTGTTTTTCCAAGGATGAATAAATCCTTTTAATATCCTTCAGCGAGTTCTCCCAGGGATGAGATCCAGTGCAATCGAATTTTTATATTATAAACCTACTATATTCTGAATTTCATGAGAATCGTTAGAGCCGCTTTCGAGATCCGGTGAAATAGAATAGAATAGAATAGAATTTTATTGGTCATAAAATATTCACATGAATACATGGACTTCGTCAATTTTTTAACACTAAAGTAAGTCAAAACAAACACAAAAACACTAAGATCAGTCAGTATCAGAACAATAAAATAACACACTCGTAAAACGATTCCAATCTATTCTAAAATAGTCATGTACGGTGTACAAACATCCATCAATTAACACTGCTTTCAATACTTTTTTAAATTGTGTGCATGTGAGTTCCTTCAAGTGGTCAGGTGTGGAGTTTATATAATTTGATAGATGTGAAGTGCCAGTTTCTTTGTGATTTAGTGTGACTGTACAACGGAATTCTAAGTTTGTGTCTATTTCTTGTATTTAAACTATGGAAGCTATTAGAATCATACTTATTCAAATTGCCTCGTACATAACATAATATTTTTAAGACATATAACGACGGCAACGTCAGGATACCCAGGTGAATGAAATAAGGTCTACAATGTGCATTATATGGTAGCTTGCATATTATTCTTATTGCTTTCTTTTGAAGAACAAAAATTGATTTGGCGTTTACACTGTTTGACCAAAGCATTATTCCGTAAGAAAGGAGACTCTGGATGTGTGCATAGTAAATATTCACTAGTACAGACACATCCACAGTTACACAAAGTCCCCGTAACATATACAATCCTTTAGCCATCCTACCTGATAAATAGTCAATGTGTGCATCCCACGACAGACAAGGGTCAATAAAAACACCTAAAAACTTCAATGGAGTCTCACCCTTAACCTTTCTGAATGCAAAGTTAATGTCAGCGGTTTTACTATCATTGAGAGAAAGATTATTTGCTGCACACCATCTTTTAGAACCAAATAACTTTGATTCCTCTCACTTTCAAGATCATGCTTAGAGGGGCAATTTATTTTTAAGCCAAAATCATCTGCAATAGGTACCCATCTTTACTATTGCTATCCATATTTATTGGCAAATCATTTATATGAATATAAAATAGAATGGTCCTAAGATAGAGCCTTGAGGCACGCCGTAATCAACTAGTCTACCATTGGACAGGACGCCATCTTTGTAAACAAATGATTCCTGCTACTTAAATAGGACAATACAAGTTGAACTGCACTTCGAGTAAAACCATAAAATTTAGTTTGTCACCTAAAATCTTGTGCTGCACAGTATCAAAGGCTTTGGAAAAATCGTATGACTTTAGACCAACAGAATCACCACTCTCTAAGTTGCTAATTACACCACTAACCACATTAAGTATGGGATCATTAGTGCTTCTTCCAGACCGGAAACCAAATTGTTTTTCAGAGAAAATGTTGTTGGACTCAAAATAGATTGACATTTGTTCATACATTAGAGTCTCAAATACCTTTGAAAATACAGGAACAATAGCAATCGGTCTGAAATTACCTTTCTCTTTCCTTGATCCCTTCTTATGAAGAGGTAAAACTTTAACATTTTTTAGCTCCTCTGGATAAGTGCCAGTAGCAACAACACATTCATTGAACAAGTAGTCTATGCCAACACTTCACATATATTAACAGCTGCTATTTTCAAGATTAAAGCATTTAAACCATAAATATCCAGACACTTACTATTACTCAATTTTAAAATAGTGTCAAATACTTTCTCTACAGTTACAGGCTTAAATGAAAAATGTACACTAGGCTGTTGCAATTTGCTAAAATAAAAAGTTGAATCATTAATACTGACAGGTATATCTCTGCTTATCAGAGAAACAGAATCCACAAAAAAGTCATTGAATTCATCAGAAGTGACATCAACAGGAGTCTGGAATCTGGCCGTAGATCTATTATGTATAATGTAATACAAACATATAAACATTTAAACATCTAAACATATAAACAGAAATTGCTCGTTTAATAGTATAGGATATATCCAATCTTTACAAGTTTACTTTGAGAAATCTGATAAAATTGTTAGAAAACAAATTTATTTATTGCTGAAAGGAAATTCTCCAAGCCCTCAACCCACCTTCCAGCTGAACCTGAGATTGAATTAAAAATTTTTATAGTTTTATTCGTACTTGGAATAAATAAGCAAACATATTATTGCATCATTCTTATAGTCGATTACACCTTTCAGGGCAATAACATGGAATAAATTGGCGAAGAAGCTGCTCAATTAGTGGACTACGCCTTCAAAACCAAGAAGCTGCCTGATTGGTCAATGGGTTGTCTAGTCGCCATTCTACCTTCGCAGCTCACAACCAATAGAAAGCAAGCAGCTTGAGAACGTCAGAACTCAGAAGTCATTGTCCAATGCAACGTATCGGGGCGTAGCTTACATTAGCATGGCTACTCCAATATATCATATTTTTGGGTCTTGAGTTAGTTCTGCCTTTCTCCGCTAGAGTTTTTTTCTCTAAAATTCTTGAAGTGAACAAGCCTGTATTTATTCTTAAGAAAAAACTATAATATTATTGATTATCTATGAAGTTGCATTGTGATATTATGATGCTCTAGCAATTAACTTGAAATGCCTGCTATCGATTTCGAAAGTATGTCTTCAGAGAGTAATTCTGAAAAATTTTGGCGTGAAAAGTCGGGGCGGGAAAATATTGGGCCGAAATTTATAAATCGGTCCCTGAATGTAACAATTCAAAATGTGATGCATAGTTTATATAATAATAGCCTAAAATTGTTTAGTAATTGTGTAATTAAGAAGAAATATTTCACATTTTTATAACTAAAATAGAAAATATTCTCATATTAAAAATAAAATTTTGAAGAATTACCGAGAAACAAACTAGATTTACACAATTCATCATCATCATCAAGGAGATGATGATGATGACGATGATGATGAATTGTGTAAATCAAGTTGTTTCTTGGTAATTCTTCAGAATTATATTTTTAATATGAGAATAATTTCTATTTTAGTTATAAAAATGTGAAATATTTCTTCTATGTTTAGTTGAAGCATCTAACTTTGAAAATCTACTTTGTGATAATACTTGAGGACTAAATATTTGTGAATTGAAAAACTACAAGACTCAACCTATTTCGGACTATGTGTTATCTAAATTTGGGAGAGGAATAGCACAAGGCTACCTTATTTTCCCTCTCCCTATCATTTTGATAATGTACTTATTGTATAAACGAATAAAGAATGAATGAATAAATTTAAACTGGAACAGTTTTGGGCATAAGCTTGTTGTGTCATTTCGAAAGCTATTGGAATAAATACTTTCTTGCACAATCTGGGATCAATAAATAATACAAGTCAAAATCCTCACACATATGACAGACTTCAATTTTGGGATGAATTTTACTCCTTCATCTAAAAGTCCTCTACAAGTGATCTACTTTCAGCCATTTTTTTAGACAAAGCATGTTGAAATATTAGTTAATTACGGGAGTTGAATATCAGATACTGGATCTGCCGACCATGGGCCCAATATGGCGTCCTTTTTACGGCCCTTACTGACCATGGTCTTAAACCTGTGATCAATTACTTCTCTATCATTCCCTGTCTCTGTTAATCTTAATTGATTTCGATCTTTCTTGCTCTCTCTTGACTCAAGGATTCCCATTCTTTCGTGATTAGCATTCTAGTTGCCCTGTATTTGAGTCCCTCTCACTCAGTAGCGGAAAGGACGAGCGAAAAATTAACACGGAACACTTCTGATCATCAGACCTGAACGATCAAGTAGCTGTTACCGGTTACCTCAGTCCATTCTCTTTTCATTGAGTGATATGACGTGAAATCTTGTATGGTATCATTCTGAGGAAGGCTAGTTCCCTAGTTGCTAGAAAAGTAATCAAAAATCAGTCTCGTGATAGTAGAGTCACTGTCGATGTTGTAGAACCGTTCCATAATGAAATGAAAACACACATAATGAAAATATTATACTATACATCTAAATTGATGACAAATAATTGAAAGAAAATCAAATATTGAAATTATAAAATCAGCAGTTTATGCACCAGTTGCATATTGTCAAATTCTACAGTTTTATTTTGTACGGAATTATTGTTTCGTGACCACACACGTCACATTTTCAAGCTGACTGCCAGTCAACCAAGAGTCTTTACCAAATAAAACTGTAGAGTTTGACAAAAAATGTGTGTTTTTATTTCATTATAGTATATTTTTAAATATAGAAATACTGAAGCCTTCAAGTATTTCGTCAATTCATAAATTTTCATGAATTTGGCTACCAATATCACATTTAGCTACATCCAGTCAGTTACTGGATCAAAAGTTATTGGAATAAATACTTTCTTGCACAATTTGAGATAAATTAACAAATAATACAATCAAATAAAAACACACATAAATATTGTCAAATTCTACAGTTTTATTTGGTACAGGACTTTAATGAAAGACTAACTTTGAATAACATGTGAAGTCTTCAACTTAATTTCATGTGGGGGCCTCATCACTAACCTATAAGATTAGTAAGACACCCTTTACGTATAAATACCGTACGTATCAATACATAGAAGGAATTTTCCTGCATGTGAAAATTAAAAAGAGAGCTGATGAATGTATGAGTTAAATTTTGTTTCTTGATAACACCATAGAGAAGAGATAGGGAAGATTTGCTATCTCATGCTATACCTTTATTATACCACCTTGTGCATAGTTTTTAGTGTTATTCATCATCACCTTGTATGTGAAAAAACAATGTATTATTTAAATTACTATTATTTTTCCATCTTTATTAATCAGGATGCGGTTGTTTTCAATTCCACCACACCTTCAATAGTCTTATAGTAAATCAGATCAGTACAGTTCATTTTAGCCCAGTCAACGAAGTGTTATAGAGGGAAAAGTTTGGAAGACAATTTTTGACCCCGCAGTTCTCTTAAGGGTAGTGGGGATGTAAACATATCAAAAGTCCCCAACCCTACCCCCTGTGCTAATGGGGTGGGGGTGATTCAAAGGTAGCCAACCATTTTTCGGTTTCTCGCACCAGATGTTCCAAACTCAAATTTCATTGTCAAGTGGTCTATTGTTACAATATTAAAATTTCACCCCCACATTGAATTTGCTATAACAATAGAAGGAAAACATTAAGTAGTGAAATAATATATCAAATTGAAGAAAAAACAAAGTTATACAAATCTACGGAGAGCATTCATTTTTACGATGCATTGTTGGAGAGTTGTAGGCCCTGAAACATCAAAAAATAGGATTAAAAGCTGTTATTTTGACAATTTTACACTTTTAAGAGCGTATATCTCGAAAACTGTTGGAGATATCACAAATCAACACAGAAAAAATATTGTAGAGAATTTATCAAGCATCATTTCTGAATAGTTAGTCATGTCGGTTGAATGCATTTTCCTCAAGATATGAACGTGTAAGCAAAACATCGATAAATGCAACTTTTAGACCCCCCTCATCCCTTCAGCACAAAGGCTAGGGATGGGGACTTTTGATATGTTTAATCCCCAACTGGTCCCAACAAAGCTACGAAGTCAAAAATTGTGATCAAAACATTCTTTCCAAATTCCTTTGTCAATAATTGTTCTATTTTTGCATAACTGAAGATCTCACACTCAACACTGAAGCTGCTGCAACGGTCGTGGGGATGTGCGTAAACTTGTGAAATTGTACATCAAATTGAAGAGAATTTGATGCTCCATAAATTCATGATCAGCATGGATTTTTCCCATCGATATTCAAAAAGTTATAAAAGCAAAAAATTGAAGGAAATGTGTTTTTTTTTAAATGTCACATCTTTCAGAGCGGATTTCTCGAAAAGTGAAAGATATATAGAAAACGTTGCTCGATCAATATTGTAGGAAATTATGTAAGCTTAAATTTCTTGTGGAATAGTTATGTCTGTAAAATGCATAATTTTCGAGTTATATGGGAGAATCCGAAAAATGGCACCTTTGAACCATCCCCACCCCCTTAGCACAGGGGGTAGGGGTGGGGACTTTTGATATGTTTACATCCCTACTACCCTCAACAGAACTGCTGGGTCAAAAATTGTCTTCTCCCTTTACCCTCTATACCCTTTTTTGAGCATTCATTGCCTGGACTATTTGGAAAAGGGCGCTAAAGCTGTTCTAAGAAAGAGTAGCCTACCTTCTTCTTGAATGGATCAAGTTTATGAATCTTCTATGAATAAACAACAGAGAATGAGGATATAGAGGTATGTGAACCGCAATATTAAAAATGCATCTTATAGAGCTGTTCTCATTAGATAGAATTATTAATTTAAGAACAATGTATATGATTTACTTATGCTCGATTTTTACCAAGATTTTGAAAGACATTATTTGAACATGGTCAAATCAGGTACGGTTTAGAACAAGTGCAATGGAGCTTGGAACATATTCTTGTTTTCTATGGCGGTAGTTATTATCAATAATTCCAATCAACCCATTAAATCGTACCCGGCTTGACAATGTTCAAAAAACATGTCTTGACCGAGCTTAGTGAAACCGGGCATTGATTTTCGTTACCAACCTTGAACCGTTTTTCATTAATTATGATGTATTTCACTTTTAGTCCTCGGGGTACTTGAAATTATTTCTTCTTCTTTTGATGTAAATGAACTATTGTGATTTCTTTGTACAACGTGTAATTGTATTATTTCTATTATCTTTATTTTTTATAATTTGCAAGATTGTTGTTGTTATAATTATATCTACTGTACTATTCATAATTTCTGATTATGTGTAATGTATAAATTAAAAGAATGAATGAATTTATTATATATTATATTATTATTTTAAGTTAAGTCATTTTGGGTGTATTTCGTGGCTTAATTTTGTATATACATTGTATTGTAAATATTTTTTGTGAATAAATAAATATGAATATAAATATGAATTGTTGTATTTTGTGCAATCTCGAGATCAATTCCTTGGCGTCTCCGCGGCGTTGTTACGGCCTCTTGCTGTCACTCAGAGAACCCCAATAAAAATAATTTTAAATAAATCCATGCAATACCCAACAGAACAACTTTTTTCCGAATTCAATGTCCTTAATATCAGACAAATATACATAAAAACCCTCCTCTCATTTACCAAATCCTACAAAGCAGAAATATTTACTGAATCATCACACACACAATCACCAAACTAGACATAGATTAAATTTCAGATTTGGTACTCCTAGAGCCACTTTAGCTCCAGAAAATAACACCCCATTCCACATTGTGCAGCTCCTCTACCGAAATTTGCCTACATCAATCCAGGAGGCTGAGGGGCGTAATGTACCTGTTTACAAAAGAAAAATAGTCCAATGGCTATTCAACATTGGCAGGGATGCTTCGGAGGCCCTTGTCAATTCACCCTACACCTAGGTATTCGTCTACAGATATTCCCATTTCTCATTTTGTTATAAGCCATTAGTTTTTCCGTGTTTCGTTATTTTTTCTTTTTTTTCTCTCTCTTCTTGCTTGTGTTTAGTTTCTTGTTTTTGATGTATGCTGATTGATTTGATTTTTATGTATGCTGATGACACGGCTCTACTAGTCGCGCATAGAGATCCAAGGGCGGCGGAGCAATTACTCCAATCAGATTTCAATCGAATTCTCAGATGGTCTCATGATAGAAACTTGGTAATTAACAAGAAAAAAACAGTGTTAATGCATTTCAAATCACCCCATATTAGATGTGAAGGAACTCCAAAAATCTTTGTTCACAAATGTAAGTGCCTCTTCACTAACTCTTTTGAAAACTGTAGTTGTCCATCTCTGTCTTTGGTCAGTGATACACGTTACCTTGGAATAATGATAAATTGTAGCATGAGATGGCATTCTCAAATTGACAATATATCCAAGAAACTCTAGGCATTAAGCGCTAAAATATTTTATGTACATAAAAACATCACTGTTGATTGCCTGTATTTAATTTATAAGTCGTTAGTAGAATCCATTATACGATATGGAATTCAATCATGGGGCTGTGCTGCAAATTACTTATTATTGAGAGTAGAGAAAATACAGTTGAGGACCCTAAAAGTTATTTCGTCTAGAATACCCCATCTAAACTTAAATTTGAACAAATTCAAACTTCAAACCCTACAAATTTTTTATCAAACTCTGACACCAAGAAATTTTTACACCTTCAAAATAATAGTATTTTTCAAAAATAATTTCCATTATAGACTTCTAGCTCCTCCTGCCCATTACAATTTCAGGTCACCAATAATATACCAAATTCCCCGGTTCAATAATATTTATGGAAAAAAATCTCTGCTCTACATAATACCTTTCCTTTTCAACAAACTACCCGCAAACATGAGAGACTACTCAAAAACGGATGTAATGATCTATGTAATAAACAATCCCAACTTGATTTCAACCCAGTGAAATCGAAATGAGAATAAAACACAGTGATAATAGTAAGTAGAGAAGGATTGTGGGGATGGACGGACTTTTTTGCTCGAGATCCCCCTCCCCCCTCTCCCCCCTCGTCCATCCCTCCTCCCCTTCCCCCCGCCTGTAGGGCGGGGGGTGTTCTAAAAATAGATTTCCCCTTCCCCCTGTCCAGTGGAGGTGAGGGGGATAGAGAGAGAGGGAGATATATCTTTCTCTCTCTTTCTAAAAATAGATTTCCCCTTCCCCCTGTCCAGTGGAGGTGAGGGGGAGAGAGAGAGAGGGAGATATATCTTTCTCTCTCTTTCTAAAAATAGATTTCCCCTTCCCCCTGTCCAGTGGAGGTGAGGGGGATAGAGAGAGAGGGAGATATATCTTTCTCTCTCTTTCTAAAAATAGATTTCCCCTTCCCCCTGTCCAGTGGAGGTGAGGGGGGTAAGATATCTCTCTCTCTCTCTCCAGGTGAGGGAAAAAAAAATTTCCCTTTTAGGAGGAAAAATTCCCTCTCTCTACTGTCAAATTGAAGTGAATTCATATTTCTACATCTAATGCTATGCTGACAGATTGAGGTGAATCCTAAAGATGTGGGGGAAAAAATCTCTTTGAGAAATTCCTTTGGTGTCAAATTAAAGTGAATTCATATTTCTACATCTAATGCTATACTGACAAATTGAAGTGAATCCATTTCGCTCTACTACGATGACGATAGAGATAGAGATCTCCTTCTTTTACTAGTGCCATCTCTTTCCCGCACCCTTTCCGAAAGGAAAGGAGATAAGAATCAATTGAGAAATTCTCTCCCAGTATAGATGAGAGGGAAAAATTCCCTTGGTGACAGATTAAAGTGAATCCATATTACTCTAATCCAAAGTGAGGTCAATGACTCTCTCTATATCTAATTGAATTGAGAAATTCTCTCTCATCTAATGCTATAAATCTCTACGTTCTTTTACATTTTTTATCTGCAATATCGTACAAGCATTTCCAAAGTTCATCGGAATTTTTAACAACAGATAATGACGAATCATTTGTACAATCATAATGTAGATGACCGCTGTCTAGAATATTGAGCAGTTCGAAAATCTCAGATAGAATCGAAAAGTGTACATTTTCTGTTTTTGTTAACGGTAAATCAACATCTTGACATCCTGTTGAAAATTTAATATTCTTCGCAATTGAATCAAATTCATTAAATGAAATTGACATCAAGAGACGAGATAATTTTTTGAATTTTGAAAAACCATAACACTGCATCTTGCAGATGTTTGACGTGAGTCGAATGAGGGGGAAAGAATTCTAAATTGATGAGATGCACGTGTTATAGACGCGCGTGCACTAAAGATTACCCCACACGTGCTGTCTGCTCTAGCTCTAAATTGATGAGATGCACGTGTTATAGGCGCACGTGCACTAAAGATTACCCCACACGTGGTGTCTGCTCTAGCTCTAAGCAGCAACTAAACTAAAAAACGTGAATGGGATATCGGAATGAAAAATCGTTTGAAGGCAGAAAACGTTTATTTACACATTTCACTACAACAATACATAACTTCATCTTCAATTCTAATTAGCTTATCTATACATAAATTATGAGGACGATAATAACATAGATAGTCTCTTATATCATTTAAATTCACCGTGCTTAGAAAAATGTCTTTCAATTGCTTCGCCAAACTATAATTTTCAGGAGTTGATTTCCTAATTGCACTTTCACACTCATCGTACCAATCAATACAGTTTTTTAACCTCACTTCCAATTCGTTGTCGGGAGCCAACCACTTTCTCGGATCCATGATGTTGAGCGAATGAAGAAAACTAAGTGTAGGCAGGAACTATTATAGAGTAATTAAGCGGTCTTTCTTCATCAATTGACGATAGACAACATGTACGCGCTTTATGCAGTCTCAATGCATGCTGGCAATAAACACACTGTAGATCCTTTCCGTTGTAGAAGAATCCATAACGAGCAAAGTTTCTTTTCTGTGAATTTGTGTACATTGGAGCCATTTTCATACTTTGCATTCGATTGTTTTCGCACAAGAAATTATTTGTTTGATACATATTTTTAAACAACAAAGAATTATAATGTTGAGCAGAGAATAACGCACAGCGAGAATGTGGATTATTTTTATGAATGTTGCATGCAGCATAACACCATGAACTAGTGAAAAAGCTGAAATCAGGTTTTGGAAAATCCTCTGGTATGCATTGTACGTTGCTATGCAATCTTCTTAAAAACTTTGCTTTCTCAGTTCCTTTTGTGAAAATTTTCTCATAAGCTGCAAGGTAATCACGTATTAATGACTCATTGTATTCTAAATCTCCATCTTCCCATTTTATTTTATGATAGTGACGTTCTAACCATGTTGCATCGTTATACAATTTTGCACTCAATTCTGTCTTTGCAAATGGCGATTTGAAATGGAACACAATATAATTATTAAACTGATCAATTATGGCAAGTTCTTTCACAATAATTTGATTACAATCTTGTTTAAACCAGTGAAGATCAACCGTAGCAATTTTAGCAGTCGCTTGACCTTCTTTCTCTTCGTAGGCTTTGTCTCTCCCCTCAGCGGCGGCGGCGGCGGGCGCGGCGGGGGATTCCTCAAATCCTCCTTTGTCCTCCTCCACCTGCAGCGGGTTCGGTAATCCTGCGTCTCTCCCCTCCTCCTCCACCTCCAGCGGCTTCGGCGTACTGCACCTTGCTTCATAATAGAAACTATCAAGATCGCACTGAATACCAATAGAGCGAGTTTGCGGCTTATCCAAAATATCAGAACACAAAGAATAGGACATGTTGGCTGTTCAAAGGTGAAACTGATAATGGCTTACATTTGTCGCAGTACACACCTTATATAACCTGCAGTGATGCACTCTATCAACAAATTACTGAACTTCTTTCACCATACTCGTGAGAGGTGTGTATTCCATCACACGATCGCTAATTAAAACGCAATACGCGGAAGTATTTGCAGGTACTGCACTTTTAAATTCCATTTCAATACGAACATCTGTCGATGATTTCAAATGACTTGGTTGGTGTGAACAATCTACAACAATCAGTGGTGTTGATTCACAAAATGTTTTAAAATCGATTTCTGTTCCGAGTTCGCTATTGATTGAATGATTATAATACGAGGGCGCGAAATCCAAGAACATCCGGTATAAAACCTCCTTCTTACCTAGCAGATTTTCATATGGATAATACTCACTGTTCAAATATACTTTAACATTGTAAATACCGCAGCTATCGAAATTAGATATTGATTTATTTATTTTATTCTTACGATCAGTTTGAAATGCAATTATAACGTATTTTGGACTATCAAAACTCGATGTGGTACGAACTGCCCAAGAATGGTTAAGTGAATTTTGCAAATTTGGTAATTCACAAATTTCCCAATGGCGGAAACCTAATTTCAGTGGAGTGTCAGCATCGAGCAGTCTCAAAAATTTCAGTCTTACATGATCTTCTAAAGTTATGTAGGGCATGCGCCATTGCAGTTTTGTAATTTTCACACTAACGTTTGTTCCGCTTTGAGACTCAACACAATTTAGATCTGTCGGTGACCTCAATAAGACGAGTTCCTGTTTCAAATTTAAAATTATTCTTTGAAAATCTTCAAAAAACGGGAGGATTAATTTCAGCGGAACACAGAAAGTGAATGTATTATCCGTTAGCTCATATCCTGCTCTGTCAAAACCAGCCAAGTGATATGTGTTTTTATCGAGAGTATTTTTCACCAATATAGCTTTAATTGTGGATGTTAATCCAATCAATCTTGATTTAGAAATTTGCTGACCTGCTAATTCATATCGTATTTCGTCAAAAAGGTTACCGATTACGTTACTGCTTAATTTATACCCTGCTGCAACTGGTGTATCGGCTGGGTCTTTTCCCGGTTTTGTACAGTTAACTGTTCCCTCAATCAATATGAATGATTTACAAGGTAAAGAATAGACATCTAAAGAATTTATGCCAATACGTGCCTCGTCAGAGTTTTTTATTTCCTGTCCCGAATAAACTGTATGAGTGTGAAATTGGAATTTAGTAATATCATTATAAAACTGAAGGTCTGTCTCCACATCCAGAATTTCACTAATTGCCGCCGCTCCCCCGCCTAACATGTCGCCAATCGACTATAAAACCCAACTTTTCTAATATTCTCGCGCTTTTAGCCGACAAAGCACGTTTGTTTTTAGGTGTTGTCGCTATCGCGTTCCTTTCTCTAATGACTTGATTGGTCTTATTCGAACGTGGGTTGAAAATAAGATAACCCATTACTTTTCACGTATGTGCAACCTAATTGTAATTGTATCTCCGCGGAAATCAATAAACGATCCGTTCTGGTCCGTTACCTTTACATTAATAGTTTGAATTCGATGCGTATTCAAAGGTACATAAATAATCGGTGATGGTACTTCGTTTATTAAATAACCGCTAGGAACCTTTGGTAAAAATTCGTAGATTACATGTTTTTGTTTTCCCTCAGAGTAACTGCCGCAAGCTAAATTACACTCAACAAGAATACTGTCAACGCTTGTTATGTTAACCAAATGTTTGGAATAATGCCATTTATTTGGCTGCAAAACAACATTATCAAAACCAAGTATCTTAGCAATCGAATCAGAACGTGTTAAATCAATGGCTTTATCAGAATGAATTTCAATCTTCATAGTATTTACGTTTGCACGTATAATAAGTTTATTCTTCTTGTCATCAATATTCAATTTATTCTTTAAAGATTTTATAATATCCTCAACTTCATATGCACCAGTATCCAACTCGATTAATCTATCACCATATTTGAAGCTGGAATTTGTTCCTTTGTTAATGTTTGCAATACTATTGTAACTGGAAAAATTAATCAATCCAATTTCCCATTCACGATTTTTATCCAATTCTATAATTTCTTGTAAATGTTCATAGAGATCACTTGTGTTAGATCGTAATGTAATAACCACCATCTTGTGTGTTCACCACAATCACTTAATTACAACTGATTTGCAAGAAACAATAATGTAAGATGACCACAAAAATCGCTATTTAATGGTTGCATATGCTCTACATTATAAAATATATTTACTCCATTTTCTTTTTTCCAATATTTGTCCAATTCGTATGGAGGTTGTAAATTTCCAATTGGATCAAAATACCAAACATTAGAACCAATTTTCTTATATGCTACCCAGTGTGTCCCATCCTCGCTTTCCCTTGCTAAATTCACAATGGCATTCTCGTTTTTTAGAATTTTTTTGGGTAATGCATCTAGCATATATATACCTCTTAACCGAATCTGTAATAATTTCGACCAATCAATCAAATCATAATTACTCAATTCTCCTTCAATATTCATGTCTTCTTCTTCTTCTTCTTCCTACTCTTCTTCGTTGTTCTACGTTTCTTAACTTGAGGGAATAAACTCACTCCATATGATGCTGGTGGGGGTGGGGGTAGAAGTCTACCACCACTTTTAGGAAAAGGCTTCAAAAAATATCCTTTTCCTGCAATATGCTTTTTCAACTGAGCTATAGCTTTGCGTCTAATATCGTTACTATAACTTCTCCTCTCCCCCTTCTTCTTCTTCTTCTTTCTCAAAGTCCCACCAAACGCCGCTTTAGCTTTCATAACGTTTGTAACAAGATAGCTAAGTGCTTTCTCGGCAAGGGGTGTTTGAGGATTTTTGAAAATGTCCCATGCAGCGTTCGCTAGAGCCCTGTCAGCTACCGCACGAGTTTTATTATCACTATTTTGAGTATAGGCTATATCGTGGGCCTTGCAAGCTTTATCTAACGAATTTATGCCTTGATCACCTCTCTTTAACCTTTCATTAACCTTGGTGCCCGGGCCACACCACTCGTATCCGGGAATATGATATTCTTCTCCAAGGTTATCAATTACCTTATTTAGAATAGTTGATGTTACATTACCTGCCAAACCTTTAAAAACTCTCGCCGCTGAACTCAAGATTCCTTTACCCCGTTTCCTCGAACTCTGCTTTTTTCTCAAACTCTGCTTTTTTCTCCTACATACCATTTTTCATTACCTTTCAACTCAATGGTTGAACATTAACTGAGGTTAATTAATTAATCAATACATCAACTTGATTTGGTTTAATGTTCAACCAATGAGTTGGAAGTGAATTCATATTTCTACATCTAATGCTATACTGTCAGATTGAAGTGATACATTGCTTGAATGATAAGAATATTATTTCAAATCTGAAAAGGTGAATGTGATTTGAAAAGGGAAGAAATGATGCTGGGCCACCCACATCTGTGGGAGCACGAGAAGGAGGGGCCGAGAAGCTGGCAGCGCTTGCCTGCACAGCTGTGTGCCTCTAGCGGTAACTCTACTGAGCATGCTCACAACAAACTATAAAAGACCTGCTCACCTTATTTAAATTATCATTCACAACAGAGCAGCTGAACCATTTCTTCTGTGTGATATTCATTACAAACTTATCAACATCGTCAACAACAACAGGTAAGAATTGAAAACAATTTTTTATCAAATATACACTCATTTTATTGATCTATTCATCTAGTCACATACATATATATACAATTCGTTACACACAAGTGTCCAAATTGTATACAGATATAAAAATTGTTATGCTTTAACAATTTTTATATCTGTCCAATTTGGGCACTTATGCGTAACTACTAAAACATAATTTTTACACGTTTCATTGAATTCCCGAATTTTTCCTGCATCAATGCAGGAAGCAAATCTTTGAGGTAGATACACCTCACATTTGCTTCCTGCATTGATGATTTTCAAAATTATGCGGCGACCATGTTGGTTCGTGTGCTCCCTCGCGCACACGATGCGGTAGGGCTGATCCTCCTCCAACTCGCGTAAGGGGACCCACGGCTTGGCTACTGGTTTGTTAATGAGTTCGACAAACCCCATTTCAGCCTCCTTTATTAAGGGCACGAGAGAGGAGTCCTCATCCGGCATACGTTTCTGTTGAAAAATATTTGATTAGTGTCTTATTTGTTTCAGATCTCTACATCAGATTATCATCGAATTCTCTGCATAAAGTGAGTAATATCAGTTATTGAAATATCATTGTTGCATGATCGAGTACTTTTAACAATAATAATATCTAAGCAGTTCAAATAATATTTCCTTAGCAACAATTCGGTTCGTAATTTCCTTTACATTCCAAGCACTTCAAATAATATTTATGCATGATTGAATACTTTAAATAATAATATCTAAGCAGTTCAAATAATATTTCCTTAGCATCAATTCAGTTCGTAATTTCCTTTACATTCCAAGCACTTCAAATAATATTTATGCATGATTGAATACTTTAAATAATAATATCTAAGCAGTTCAAATAATATTTCCTTAGCATCAATTCAGTTCGTAATTTCCTTTACATTCCAAGCACTTCAAATAATATTTATGCATGATTGGCTACTTTAAATAATAATAATATCTAAGCAGTTCAAATAATATTTCCTTAGCATCAATTCAGTTCGTAATTTCCTTTACATTCCAAGCACTTCAAATAATATTTATGCATGATTGGCTACTTTAAATAATAATAATATCTAAGCAGTTCAAATATATTTCCTTAGCATCAATTCGTTCGTAATTTCCTTTACATTCCAAGCACTTCAAATATATTTATGCATGATTGAATACTTTAATAATAATATCTAAGCAGTTCAAATATATTTCCTTAGCAACAATTCGGTTCGTAATTTCCTTTACATTCCAAGCACTTCAAATAATATTTATGCATGATTGAATACTTTAAATAATAATAATAATATCTAAGCAGTTCAATAATATTTCCTTAGCATCAATTCAGTTCGTAATTTCCTTTACATTCCAAGCACTTCAAATAATATTTATGCATGATTGAATACTTTAAATAATATAATATCTAAGCAGTTCAAATAATATTTCCTTAGCATCAATTCAGTTCGTAATTTCCTTTACATTCCAAGCACTTCAAATAATATTGGTGACATTTATGCATGATTGAATACTTTAAATAATAATATCTAAGCAGTTCAAATAATATTTCCTTAGCATCAATTCGGTTCGTAATTTCCTTTACATTCCAAGCACTTCAAATAACATTTATGCATGATTGAATACTTCAAACGATAATATCTCATAATACCATTTCTAATCAGTTCGAGGAAATATTGCTTGCATTCTAATCAGTTCAAATAATATTCAGATCAAATAATATTCATATCAAATAATCAAAGACTCGTATGTGCACAGATTTTTTATCAATCACAGAAAAAAAATCTGTGCATACACAAGTTAATAATAATATTTGTTGAAACTAACCTTTGATTGAGGGAGCACGCTATCCTCTTCACCGCTCACTTCGCCCTCCTCGAAGTCGAGTTTCCTCTTCGCTTGCCTCTCCCTGATATTGTTCGACAGCGTCGTCAACACAGCACGCCGCGGAGCCCACGTAGCTGGTGGACGCAGGCGTTGGATGGGGCTGTCTCCAATCACCATCTCGCCCCCTGGCGATGTCGAACGGTGTGGAGCGGGTGCAGTGGAGGCAGGAGCGGAGGCGGCCGCAGCAGAAGAGCTGGCGCAGCTCTCGGCAGCTTTGCGCTGCCAGTAGTTTAGGACATGCTGCGGAGGCGGGCTATCCGGGAGGATAAACGACGGCGAACTCATCTCGTATGTGAAGTCTCTGTGTCTCTGATGTAAATGGTGATTTTCCTCTCATCGCACGTGTTTATATAGCATTCGTTTCTCTCTCTGTTCCAGACACGTGCGAGCGAGAGCGTGCCACAAGGCGAAAAAAAATTCGAATTTCTCCCCCAACAACAACACGTGCTCCCAGATCGTTATCAGATTGTAAGTATGCCACACACGATCATTTTTCGAATAGCATCCATGTGTTAGAAGACGAAAAAAAAAATCTCGTCTAGAACTTAGCATGAGACATTGCTAGAAATCTCCAATAAAACCCATGATTCTAATTTTAATTCAAATCAATGTTAGATCCTTCAACATCAAAGTAAGAGCATCTCATTTTTCAAACATGAATCTTGTCAGCGTTTTCTATCATCAATATGACATTTTAATATTTTAACTGTAGCAAAGTTGTTGCATTTCATTTATTTACAATATTGCACACATACTTGATTTTGATCTTTCTTTGTCAATCCTGTTCTAAGCCTGTCTCATCTGCAGAATCTCGAAAAAAATTCCAGATAACTTGATTTAATTGTTCTTCTGTTAAATGAGCATTGTTTTCTATTATAACTTTTTTAATTTTATCGATAGAGTCTTTAAGATGGGCACACGGACATCTCCACGAATCGGGGAAGTCACCATCGCCCCAGAATTTATCATATGATGAACCGTATAAATCACAAACAAGAATATGATTATAGTTATCACTATGCCAAACTCCTAATTTTTCATAGTCTCTCACAAAAGTTAAATATTGTAGATTTGTCCATCCTTTTTCTGCTAACTGTGCCAATATATCTAGGTGCGTGTCCAAGAGTTCACTTAATTTATATTGATATCTCATTTTTTCTAAAGGAACAGAATGGTATTCACTTAATTGATTAAAATGTCTATCTATAATGAATTGAACGAACAAATCTGAAGACTTGTTCTCCACACCAAACACATTATCCATCTCAGTACACTAGCTTGATGTTGTATCAGCAAAGAGAAGATCACAACTAACAGAGTACCTTGCTCCAGCTTATTATTATTATTATGAAAAGCACACTCTACCGATAATTTATTGTACTTTATAGCACTCTATTTCTAATAAATATTTCACACCATAGGGGAATAGCATTCTCGATTCAGTTATTAAATATTTCATTGTTTTCACAGCATTTTCTCACCTCTCAACTCGAGTTCCGAACCTCATAACCAGTTGAGCTCTCGTCGAGACAACACAGCTGAGAGGAATCATAGGGTGGTCACCTGAGAGGAATCAATCATAGCATAATCATCTACACCTGTATCCTGCTATCTACACCTGTATCCTGCTATCTACACTCGAGGAGATTCACGCAACATCAAGCACTACATGTAAGTACATTTTTACTTTGATTTTATCCTCTGAGGAGGAAAATAGTCCTCCGAGGAGAGGTTTTCTCCTCCGATGACTATTTTTCTCCTCCGAGGACAGGTTTTCTCCTCCGAGGACAGGTTTTCTCCTCGGAGGAGAAAAAACCTTCTACAATATACTGCATGCATGCGATTTATCTTTAGAATATGCTATATCCGGAACATCCAAGCCCCGCTCTTCTTTCTCACACTCATCGTATAAACAAAACGGTAAATGAATTACTTTTTCAGTTGGTTCACCGATAATATATTTACAATAGACACATTGCAGATATAATGGATTTTTATGTAAGAAATAACCATTTCTCGCAAAATACTCTGCTTTATTGCGTAATGATTTACAAAAGTCACAATGTAGATGGTGTGGAGGTAGTTTTTCAAAGTACTCTCCTTGGACGGATGAATCTTCTACACAATTAAAAGTTGAATATCTTTCTTCATATTCTCGTAGAATATTATTATCGTAATTCTCCTCTTCAATTGTTATATTATCTTTCCTTCTACAGTTTGGACTGTACCTTGCATGTTCTATTGCTGGTATGTCACTTTCTTCCCATTTTCCCAAATAAATTGAACAAAATACACATCGCACAATGTCTGGTGGAGATGAGAATATAAATCCCTCTTTCGCCATGTTTTCCGCGGACAAATGCGGAGAAGATTTCAACCATCTTTTATCAAAAGATAATAATCTTAATCTTTCATGCAACATTATGTGATCTTGAGATATCATTTTCACACACCCTTCTTCTACCAATGACAATTCACAACTAAACATGTTGTTGTACTCTATCTCATCCTGATCGTTTTGTTTTTTCAGAATCATGCCGAGGGAACGCAGACTTCGTGGTATCAATTCCGCAGCAGCCCGCCATCGCATCAGCCTCGATGAGGAGGATATCGACATCACCAGCGTGCTCGAGAGCTCGAAACGTCGAGTTTTCGATATAATTAGGGAACATGCCGCACGCTATGATGGCAATGTAAAATGGTTCATCGTCCTCAACGTTTTGCTGTATAAATTAGTGGTGATGGATGACAAGCAGGTTGGTGACTCTGTCTCATCTCTAATAAATCTACATAGTTACTCCAACATAGCACTAAATGTGCTTGAGAACTATGAAGAGTTTAATGAGCATTTCATGTTAGCTGTGAGAAAAATCCTCTCATCTTTTGAAAATTTTGTAAGACACGGGAGTGGATGGGTGCTAAAGAAAATTGAATCACTGGATGTGAACGTGATTAAATTTAATCCTATATACACATCCAGTTTCATTCAGACACCCCAGTTTTTGAAAAACAAAACATGTATTATAAATGTGAAAAATCTCTCTGACGAAAAATGCTTTTTATGGTCAGTGCTCGCGTATTTCCATCAGAAGCCAAGGAACTCGGACTTAAGTGTAAAGTATTTGAGCAAGTTTGCTCACACACTTAATACGCGAGGTGTAAATTTCCCGGTGACGACACGCGATATTAAGAAATTTGAAATACTCAATCCGGACATTGCAATTCACGTCATCGCATACGACAACAAAAAGTTTTTCCCCTTCCGTACAAGCATTTTCCGCACGCGTAAACACCAAATTAATCTTTTAATGCTAAAAGGCGATGCAGGAAAAACTCATTTCTGTTTAGTAAATACCGCAAACGGGAAAAATGGGCTATCTCGTCTTCTCTCCCACCTTTCAAAACACAAGGGACAAGTACACATTTGTAATTTTTGTTTTCACCGGTTCACATCAGACAAAACTCGAAATGTAGACGGTAAAGCAAATTTGTTGAAACATGTGGAACTTTGTTGCAAGTTTGAATCTCAGCGCGTTTCATATCCTAAACGCGGAGAGACAATAAAATTCAAGAAACTAGGCGCGACGTTGAAGAAAAAGTACACCATTTACGCGGATTTAGAAACATACGTTGTTAATATCGATAATGATGATGATGATGATTCCGATTCTGATGAAATTACTCGTAGTTACACAAAGAAAACGGCGCGACATATTCCCTGCGGGTATTGTTTCGTTGTTATCGATGTTAACGGCGAAATCGCTCACGGACCTGTACTCCATAGATCGAGTAGTTTAGACGAAAAAATCATGGAGAAATTTCTTCAGGAAATTACAGATCTCGGTGACATTTTGTATGAGGATATGAAACGAGAAATTCCGATGCAAGCTTTATCCGAGAGTCAAGAGCGTGAATTTCAAAATTCAGTAAACTGCGGGCTTTGTGCTGAACCGTTTTTAGACAGCGATATTAAATGTCGTCACCACGCGCATGAAACCGGTAATTACTTGTGTGCGGCACATGTTTCTTGTAATTTAACAGCTCGTACTCCGGAGTACATATCGTGTTATTTTCATAATTTCTCCGGTTTTGATTCGCATTTTATTCTAAAATCGCTCGGTAAATGTAAAAAAGAAATTTCCTGCATCGCAAATACGTCAGAGAGATTTTTGACACTTTCAGTAGGCAAAATTAAATTTTTAGATTCCTACAAGTTTATGTCTGAATCCTTGGAAGTATTGGTGCGTAATTTGGTAGAGAGTACAGATATGGAAAAGAAGTTCGAACGATTATTTTCGGTGTTTGATGATCCACCTCGCGAACACAGACAGCTCTTGTTGAAGAAAGGAGTATATCCCTACTCGTACATGAGCTGTCCCGAAAAATTCGCGGAAACATCGCTTCCTCCCATCGAATGTTTTCATAACGACTTAACTGATACACCTCTGTCTCGCGAAGAATATGAGCATGCGCAAAGAGTGTTCTCAACATTCAAGCTGAAAAATCTGGGTGAATATCACGATTTTTATTTATGTTTGGACGTAATGCTATTAGCGGTAGTTTTTGAATCCATGAGGTCTACGCTTTTTAGCTCATATGGCCTCGATGTGACCCATTTTGTTTCCCTCGCGCACTTCACCTGGAATTGCATGCTGAAACACACTAAAGTCGAACTGGAATTACTAACAGATCCGGACATGCATCTTATGTTTGAGGCGGGAATGAGAGGCGGGGTCTCATTTATCGGTAAACGTTATTGTGAGGCGAATAACAAACATCTACCCGAAACATACGATCCTTCAAAACCGTCTAATTATCTGCTTTATATCGATGCAAACAGTTTATACTCGGAAGCTATGAGCCGAAGCTTGCCTGTTGGAAATTTCAAATTCCTCTCAGAGGAAGAAATTTCCAGCCTTGATTTCGCGAATTTGGACAGCAATTCAGAAACCGGGTATATAATAGAATGCGATCTCAAGTACCCCCAAGAGTTGCATGATAAGCATGCGAGCTTCCCCCTCGCTCCTCTCCACCAAACGCCCCCGCGCGAATTGCTGTCGAACTACCAAACAAATGAGAACGGTCAAACTGGAACCAAAAAGCTCATGAACACACTTTTCGACCGTGAAAAGTACATTGTTCACTATGTCAATTTAAAGCTCTACCTCCAGCTCGGTTTGAAATTATTGAAAGTGCATCGCGTCATTAGCTTTTCCCAATCTCCCTGGCTGAAAAGCTACATCGACTTCAATATCCGGAATAGACAGAACGCGAAAAATAAATTTGAAATATCCTTCTTTAAGGCCTGTTGCAATCTGATATTTGGCAAGACAATTCAGAGTAGTCGTAAGCAAATGAATGTTAAAATTATCACGGATGAAAAACGGTTAGATAAGTACATTTCAAACCCGCTATGTAAACGCTGGCAAATAATTAGTCCGAACGTGATCGCGGTTTTCTCTCGTAAGTTGGAACTTAAAATGAACAAGCCTGTCTATTCCGGCTTCAGTGTACTGGAGTTGAGTAAATTCCATATGTACGATTTTTTCTATTGTAAATTACAAAAAATTATACCGTGGGATCGTATAGAATTGTGCATGACTGACACCGACAGTTTTCTTCTAAACCTTAAAGTCGAAGATGTGTATCAGTTGATTAGAGAAAATTTGACCCTTTTCGATACTTCTAACTATCCACCTTCCCACCCTTGCTTTTCCATGGAGAGGAATAAAGTTGTAGGAAAGTTCAAGGATGAGACCGGGTCAAAGCCTGTCCATAGATTTCTCGGACTTAGATCCAAACTTTACTCATATTTAGTTTGTAACGAGAATGAAGAACTTGTAAATAAATGTATAGCAAAGGGTGTACAGAGCGGAGTAAAATGTAGAAAGCTTAATTTTAATTTATATATGAAATCATTGTTTGAACGTAGTGAACATGTAGAAAAATTTAATATGTTAAGATCGTATAATCACACCATGTACCAGGTTGAATGTGCAAAAATCTGTTTGAGCCCTTATGATGATAAGAGGTATATTGCTGAGAATGGTGTTGATACTCTCCCTTTCGGTCATTATAGTCTCAACACTCTAAGTGATTGATCAGTATGTCCCATGACAATCATCCAACACCACTGATTTTGATTTGACTGTTGTAAATATCATGAATATTATTAGATCTAAGTTAGCTTTAGAGCTTCATAGCGTGCCGCGTGTGAACTATCCCACTCGCAAATATGAGTTGAAAAGTGAAAAAGACTTGCTTCAAGCCGATCTCATTGAGATGACAAGTTTATCACGTTTTAATAAGGGTTACAAATATATCTTAGCTGTTATTAATTGTTTTTCAAAATTTGCATATTGTGTACCATTAAAAGACAAGACAAGCCAATCTGTATTTAACGCTCTCGAGCCAATTATTTCTAAAAATAAAGGAGTTAAGCTGTTCCAAACAGATCAAGGAACAGAATTCTTTAATTTAAAAGTTAAAGCATTATTAGATAGATATAGTATTAAACATTATCATGTTTTTACTGATAAGAAAGCCTCCATAGTTGAAAGGTTTAATAGAACACTTAAAGCAAAAATTTATAGATATTTAACTGAACATGGAACCAAAAACTGGTCATCACAACTAGACAGTTTAGTTCGAGATTATAATGCAACAATGCATTCATCCATTAGAATGAAACCTAAAGATGTGACGAAAAAAGATCGTAATCATGTTTTAATGTCATTGAATTCTGCATTCAATAGACGATATAAATTGAAAAATTCAAAACCGAAATTTAAGCTAGGAGATGTTGTACGAATCTCAAAGAAAAGGGTTCTTTTCGATAAATCTTATAACATAAACTGGAGCGCAGAGTATTTTGTAATTCATTCTATATTTCCTTCTCAACCTGTAACGTATAGCTTGCGAGATCTAAACGGAGAAGTAATTAGTGGCAGGTTTTATGCAGAAGAAATTAAAAAAACACAATTAAATGAATCGGAGAGACAAGTGTATTTGATTGAAAAAATATTAAAACGTGATAAAAAAGGACTGCTAGTGAAATGGATTGGGTTTTCAACTCCTAGTTATATTAGTAAGGATCAACTATTAGATGAAAAATAATCTTTTGTAAATATCATGTAAATTTATTGTAAATAATCTATTGTAAATATCACGTACATTTATTGTAAATAATCTATTGTTAATCTATTGCAAATACATTCCATTCAGTGTAAAAATATGACAAAGATTTGGTGTAAATATAATACGTCTCTATCAAAAAATGCTTCTCAGTTTCATTTTAATCTGAAGTTTTATTTGCTAAGGCTCAAGCGTTCTCGTGAAGAGGGTGCGGGTGAGAAACTTCTATCAGTGCATTGAAAGGGGAGAGCGCTTGCATCCCGATGTGATAAGCTATGGTGTCTAGCCCACAATCTCTTCCTCCTTGATAACTTATCAGTTCCTTATCAGATCGCATGCTGTACACGTGACTAACATGATTCCGATAGTAAATTTCGACAATGTTATAAGAGAGAAAGAAATGCCAACATGGTGTAAAAATGGTAAGTTATTACCACATAATGCAAGGATCCTTATAATAGGCTCTTCAGGTTGTGGCAAGACCAATTTACTATTTAATTTAATTTTTTCAAAGAATGGGTTGAGATTTAAAACTATATACTTGCACACGAAGAGCGAGTATCAAGATAAGTACTTGTTTTTGAGAAAAGTCTTTTCAAAAATGAAGGGTATTGAATTTCATATAAACAGCAATTCGGAATCTATAGCTCACCCCAACAAAATTCAACAATATTCTCTTGTCATTTTCGATGACTTCCAACTTAATCACGTGCCTCAAATAAGAGAATATTTTACCATGGGTCGACATCGTAATATTGACACTGCATATTTAATTCAGAGTTATGGGGCCACACAGAAACATTTCACTAGGGACAACGCAAATATGATTATAATCTTCAAGGTAGATTTATTGAGTCTGAAATTAATTCACAGAGATCATGTTGGAGCAGATATTCCTTATAAAGATTTCGTTAAACTTTGTCATACAGTTTGGAATCGTAAACCTCATAATTTTCTAACTATTATGACCGAGTGTGGAATTAATAGCGGGAAGTACCGAGATTCGCTCGATACGTTTCTTACCGTTCAGTAGAGATTAATTCTTTGTGCAGTCATGTTGTCATACAGCAGGAAGCTGAATAGAAAGGAGGTTGGTTTAATCGAAAAGATTAAGAAATTGAGAAAAGTAATTAGAGAGAAGCATAAAAGCTTAGTCAATTTTGAAAAGCGATCGGAGGAATATAATAGGAAAACGCTCTCCCCGTTAATAGAGCCCATAATTGAACTGGGAAAAAACAAATTCTCACACTCTGATGTAAAACCAAAAAAGGAACAGGTAAAAGAGGAGAGTATGGAAATTGATGATAATGAGGAGGGAGATGAACAGAGTTATGAGAGTTCAGCAGACAATTTTTTAAGCTCGACTAAATTTGAAAACAGTTTACTTGGTTCTAGCAGAAACGACAATGTGCTGTCACAATATCTAAAAACGTTTCATGCGGAAAAACAGAATAATTCAATCAGTTATGGAATTTCATATAATTCTAAAGATGACGTGTATTATATTGGTAATCAGCAAGTAATATTTGTTGATGGTTATATAGATATTGATAGTGAAAGATTTCGATTAACACACGGTCTACTTGAGTTGTTATTCAGTGCGAGACCAAACTCAAATCTTTATAATGAGAGAGATCTGGATAAGTATAAAAAAATCTTAACACTTACAGGTATACATTTAGATCGAAGAGGCTATGTTAAACGAAATCAGGGAATTAAATCGCAATTGATTCAAAAGTTATTTCCCAGTAAAAAAATTAGTAAAAAGAAGGGTTGGGGTTTATTGAAATTTGCAAAAAATAATTCTCATGATAGAATTTATCAATACTTTGATAATTTTGACGAATTAGTGGAAAGATTAAATTTACTCTATTCCTCAAAAGCTAGTGGGAACACTGGGCATGATGTGGAAATTGCAAGTATAATTGAAGAGCTAAAAGAAGCAAAATTAATTGTTTAGTGTCACGATGACTCTACATCGATTCGGACGAATTGATACACCTAGCGGAGCTAGTCTTACGTGTGATATTGACTCGATAACACAGAAGATAATCGAATCGATAAATCAGCAAGGAATCAGCGAAGCTGTGAAATTTTATTTAGATTCGCAAATAACCAAACTCGTTTCGGAAAATACAAAGAATATTGGAGTGAGCATAATTGAAAGAGAACATATTCTAAGCACCTTACAAAATTTCAGTGCCAATATCGATAAAGCTATTGGAGAGAGAACTCAAACTCTAGAGAGTGCTTTAGGAGAAGTGAAAACTTTAACAGACAGCTTTTCATCTCAGTTGCTCAGTATTAACAACGATAAAGTTGATAAGGCTTATTTAGATGAAAAATTAAAAGCCGTATCAGATAAAATTAAGAATTTGGAGGTGCTGGACAGAAACTATCTCAATACTAAATTGAAACAACTTAGTACAGAAATTTTTACTAAAGTAAATGAAACTCACCCATCGGGAATTGATAAGCAATATTTAGAATCTACTTTGCAGAAATTGATTAGTTCTTCATTAACAAAGGAAGAGTTTGAAAAACGATTATCTGAAATGGCGGGTGCAATAAAAGCTAATATTATGGAGGGTATTGAGCAGTTTATTACAAAAGATGCTATTGCTATTCTGATTAATCAAATTGCAGAAAAGTATGCAACTAAAAATGATATTGGAGATTTTATTAAGAAAAACGAGATGGCAGACGCTGTGAAAAGCGTTCGTGATGAAATAGCTGAGGCAATTAAAAATTCGGAAGAGGGTGCTGTCATGAGACTGCAATGTTCGGCGCCCTTCATTGACTACCTAAGCTTATTTATCCACAAAATGGCCTATGATATTGTATCAAAATATGCCGAAGTTTCTTTCCATATGAATTGGATTGAGGCAAAGGATCATGGGCTTAACGAACATCAGGTAGTACAAATTATTACAGAAAAAATGGATTTGGTCAAATATAAAGACTTTATATTGGCGCCGAAAACATAAAATCTTGAGTTGAGTGTGAGAGAGTGAACGTTTCAGTCTAGACCACCATGATTGACATTTTTGAGCATATCAATAAATCTTTAAAAAGGTTGAATGAGACAACACCTATAGTTTCAGTCTAGACCACCATGATTGACATTTTTGAGCATATCAATAAATCTTTAAAAAGGTTGAGTGAGACAACACCTATAGTTTCAGTCTAGACCACCATGATTGACATTTTTGAGCATATCAATAAATCTTTAAAAAGGTTGTACAAGTGAACTTCAACACCTATAGTTTCAGTCTAGACCACCATGATTGACATTTTTGAGCATATCAATAAATCTTTAAAAAGGTTGTACGAGTGAACTTCAACACCTATAGTTTTCACCCTAGTCATTTTTGACTATATCGATAAATCTTGAAGAAGGTTGAGTGAAGTAACTTTAACGACTAAACACTTGTCACATAAATCGATTTTTTCATGCAACGGTTTTCGATGCAGGAGTTATTAAGCGACCTCACAGGGAGCAGAGCAGATGAGAGGCACGTGCGAACGAATGCACCTGTCACTTTACTCTAAAGAGCTGATATCTTCCCATACTAGATTCCTTCCTTTCGTAATGCTGGTGAGAATCGTTTCACACTATAGGAACGATCGATCAAATGGAACTTGATTCTTGTCTCCTTTACTCGCTTTCGGAAAGGGTGCGGGAAAGAGATGTGACAAGTAAAAGAAGAAATGCTGCTTGTGAGAAGCGAAGGCGGCGTATAACATTAGCATAACATTCTTCCTTTACTCGGCTTAGAGAAGGGTGTGGGAAAGAGATAAGGATCAATTGAGGCCATCATCGTAGTAGAGCGAAATGGATGCACTTCAATTTGTTAGTATAGCATTAGATGTAGAAAGAATTGATTCTTATCTCCTTTCCTTTCGGAAAGGGTGCGGGAAAGAGATGGCACTAGTAAAAGAAGGAGATCTCTTGAACCTGTCATCGTAGTAGAGCGAAATGGATTCACTTCAATTTGTCAGTATAGCATTAGATGTAGAAATATGAATTCACTTTAATTTGACACCAAAGGAATTTCTCAAAGAGATTTTTTCCCCACATCTTTAGGATTCACCTCAATCTGTCAGCATAGCATTAGATGTAGAAATATGGATTCACTTCAATTTGACAGTAGAGAGAGAGGGAATTTTTCCTCCTAAAAGGGAAATTTTTTTTCCCTCACCTGGAGAGAGAGAGAGAGAGAGAGAGATATCTTACCCCCCTCACCTCCACTGGACAGGGGGAAGGGGAAATCTATTTTTAGAAAGAGAGAGAAAGATATATCTCCCTCTCTCTCTATCCCCCTCACCTCCACTGGACAGGGGGAAGGGGAAATCTATTTTTAGAAAGAGAGAGAAAGATATATCTCCCTCTCTCTCTCTCCCCCTCACCTCCACTGGACAGGGGGGAGGGGAAATCTATTTTTAGAAAGAGAGAGAAAGATATATCTCCCTCTCTCTCTATCCCCCTCACCTCCACTGGACAGGGGGAAGGGGAAATCTATTTTTAGAACACCCCCCGCCCTACAGGCGGGGGGAAGGGGAGGAGGGATGGACGAGGGGGGAGAGGGGGGAGGGGGATCTCAAGCAAAAAAGTCCGTCCATCCCCACAATCCTTCTCTACTATAGTACTCTAAATTCTGAAATAAACAATAAATATTTATTATCATTATTTGAATAATAATTTCTAATAGGCCTGCGTACGATGAATTTTCTTTTTCATCTTTCAAATAGCCTATTCCGCTGGTTTTAAATTATTATATATATGTTGTAAAGTCACTGCCGCCAGCCTGAACGACTAATAATTTAGTAATATTAATATTGTATAAAATACTTCCTACTTTATTCCTTCTTTTATTCCTTTTAGTTCTTGATGAACTCCTTATTTATCATGCTTATAATAATGTTATTTATTAACTCTATTACTCTTACTTCTGATTATTATGTTCTTTTTTATTTTCTCATTATTATTGTAATTCCTTTTTTTTTCATTTCTTGTATTCACGACAAATAGCCTAATTTTATTTTATTTGTACTTTATTTTTAATTTAAAGTTGTTTTGTTTTGATATGGCACCTGCTGAAAAACCCATGGGTTTAGCAGGACCCAACATTGTAAAAAAATTATTTTCCAATAAAATTGATTGATTGATTGATTGATTGATGCAGCGCTCTCTTAACTCTTTCGACCTTATAGCACCAACCTATATCAGTAATAGATTTAACCTATTTTATTTTCTACATTTGAAGTTATTGTTTAATTAAAGTTTATTTTTTGTTAAAAAAAAGTAAAATTTAAACGTTTTTCAAGAAATGATTTCGATTATCCTTAAGGCTTTTCTAAATAGGAATTCTTTCCCCATACACGGATTTATAGTCTAAGTGGAGAAATATATTTCCTTGATTTGTTTTTGTATAACTATTATTGTTATTAGTTATTTTGTATAACTGATATGTATATAATTTTCCCGTGAAATAAAAAAAAATCTTTTCAATTAAACTACCGTATTCATTAAGGAATTATCATCTTCGTTCCAACACCAGGTATTGTACATCCCAATAAGTTTATCACCGTCTATTACAATACCATCTGCCATCCTTGTTTTGAATATAATATTCCTGTAGAATAATTATATTTAAGCTACCATATTGTATAGGCTACAATATTTCGACTCTCCATACATTCACCACAGTCGCTGACTAGAATTGGAAACCTGCCTGATTTGTATGAGGTCAACCGATGGAGGAAATTGATGTGTGTCCATGTAATAAGTTGATCATTGCCATTGTCGACACGTGTATAAATAACATACAAATAAACTAAATAGCCGCTATCACACACATTATGTGCTGAGTGAATGTTTGTATGCTAATTTTGTATTTGCGCGTTTGCATTGTATAATGGCCAACGAGCGCCTTTCAAGGCAAACCGGACGATACTACTCAGCGACCATAATTAAAATTTCACATCTCTTTCTTTCTATTTTTGACGCATACATGCGACGTTTTCGAGGTGGGCGTAAGATATGTACCTGTATTTGTCAATGACGCTTTCCACATTTACAATGACACAATTATCGCATATTACACTTACTGAGATTTTTAATTCATATGTTGAATTTTGGTTATCAATTTATTCACAAAGGCAACTTTCTAGAAGTATTCTAAGTCTAGGTCATGATGAGGAGTTGAATGATAATAAAACGTTCACATTTATGAATTTAGATTACTACATTAAGATTTTATGAATGGAGAGAAGAGAGGAAGGTTATGCACTAAAACAATACTACAATATTAGTCCAGTCAATATAGACATAAAAAAGGGGGTGTGCTTGCAATTTATATTGTAGTTCTGATTTTCCAATATATTATTTGGGTACATAAGAGAAGTCCAGAACCAATTTCTTCATGCAAAATTTCCTTGTGCTAGATACAGAATGGCCCAAAAACCTCTTATTTTCGGGTCATTTTCCAGTTTTCAGCTATTTCTACCGAATCTCGTAATCGGACAGAGAAATTTGCTCTCGCTTTTTTCTAGATCATGAAATTCTGAATAAAATGAGATCATTAGGAACTCTCTATCTCCAATGAGTAATGAGTTATGATTTTTCAAAAATGAGTGAAATTTGAAGAAAAAAACAATTTTCAGCTATTTCTACCGAATCTCGTAATCGGACAGAGAAATTGCTCTCGCTTTTTTCTAGATCATGAAATTCTGAATAAAATGAGATCATTAGGAACTCTCTATCTCCAATGAGTAATGAGTTATGATTTTTCAAAAATGAGTGAAATTTGAAGAAAAAAACAATTTTCAGCTATTTCTACCGAATCTCGTAATCGGACAGAGAAATTTGCTCTCGCTTTTTTCTAGATTATGAAATTCTGAATAAAATGAGATCATTAGGAACTCTCTATCTCCAATGAGTAATGAGTTATGATTTTTCAAAAATGAGTGAAATTTGAAGAAAAAAACAATTTTGATGAATTTTCGATCAACAATATCTTCCGATTGTTACCATTTAGATGTATAATTCAAAATACCTCTGACCGTATTTTTGTGCTCTACAATCTGAGATCAGGTAGAGCGCTCTATCTCATACAGATTTCCAGGTATATCTGACAACAATGCTCCTTGTATTGTGAAAAACACCTAATTTTCAGCTTCAACCATCATCACCAACTGTACTCACATTTGTACTCACATTAATATTTCGCACAATGACATAAGTTCATGAGATTATGTTCTTTGAGAATCACCCATTAGATTCACTTCATTTCAGTATTTCCTAGAGCAGAGGCGCGCTTAAGGACACCTCAAGGATCAAAATTTCAAACACAACTTTTGACACAATGTTCAGATTTCATCGTACTACAATACGATCAGAACTACAATATAAATTGCATGCACCAATGTATATAGTGACTGGACTATATTTCAAAAACATTATAATTACAATATCGCATGCAACTGTACTACCGTTGTGCCGTTTCACTCTCCTAGGGTACATTGGTATGGGAGGATCTCAGTTTGTCTAGACCTCAGTTCATCTACATAACATGACTCTAAGGCTCAACTCACACTACCTTGACTCAAATCGAACGACTCCAGTCGAGGATACCCCGTCTCTCGACCTTACGACTTTTTTGCTTATTTTCACTTCTTCAGTTCCATGCTACTCCATTTCTAACCTTACTTCATTAAAAATATAAGATCCAATTCGTCTCTACTTTGCATGTAACAAATTTTATGATAATTATTATGAATATATTGTTTTATCTAAAATGATAAAACATCACTTTCATAAAGCATAGCCTCACTTTCATTAAAAATGCACGGTACTTCGCAAATCAAGTCGAGGCTCGACCAACATGTGGAGTCGATACTCGATTCAGTCTCGCGTCGTGAGGTCGCGTAGACTAGAATCGACTGGTCTGAGTATCACCATTTGAAACAAATGTTGCGTCAATAAGAGATTAGAGTCGAAGTCTCTTCTCGACTTGAGTCGCGTCTGTGTGAGTTAAGCCTAAGAGGTTCTGTTTAATTATGTTTGAAAAGTAAAAAGCTAGGCTGAGGGATTGGGTTTCAGCATTCAAATTGAATTTCAATGTTGGTATTATTATTTAGAATGTTTTGATAGTTTTAGATAATAAACACAAAGAACAAAAACGTTGACCAAACAGCTAGATTCAGGTGAACTGAAATTTAGATGAAATGAATGTCACCTATAGGAGGTATCACCACTGAAAATAAAAAAATCTGGTGTGGCGCACTCACACAACTTTCCTTGCCGTTATGAAAATTTATCACCTGACGCTAGTGTTCCCGCGCATCTCAAGTCTACTATTCAAAGATCCTAGCCAGCTAGTGACAGGACAATAACGCTGGAGACACATGAAGTTTGCTATCTCTTCATAGTAAATGATTTAATAGAATCAACAGTTGCCAACAGTTTGTATATTGAAATAATAACATTTTCTCAAATTTCAAGCTCATTTTAAATTTTAGGTGAAAATGTTACTGAACATTAATTGAAGAGATTTTCATGCTCAATCTTTTCCACTTGGAATTTTTTGTTCAAATTGTATCTAAAGCCTGATAATTGGGAATCTAAAATCAAACTTTGCATAAATGGGGCGGAGCTCCTGAAATTTTTACAGATATGGGATTTGTAGCAGTTGATAGAGCTTATCAATGACTATTCTAGGTATAAATTTGATCAAAATTGTTCGAGCCGTTTTTGAGAAAATCGCGAAAAACCCTGTTTTTGACAACATTTTCGCCATTTTAGCCGCCATCTTCAATATTGAATTTGATAGAAATTCGAAGTTCGTGTCGGATCCTTATATTGTAAGGACCTTAAGTTCCAAATTTCAAGTCATTCCGTTAATTAGTAGATGAGATATCGTGTACACAGACGCACACACACACACACACACACACACACACCACACACACAACACACACACACACCACACACACACACACCACACACACACACACACACACACACACACACACACACACACACACCACACCACACACACACCACACACACACACACACACACACACACACACACACAACACACACACACACACACACACACACACACACACACACACCACACACACACACACACACACACACACACACACACACACACACCACAACACATACACACTCACACACACACACACACATACAGACCAATACCCAAAAACCACTTTTTTGGACTCAGGGTGGTGACCTTGAAACATATAGAAATTTGGAAATTGGGGTACCTTAATTTTTTTCGGAAAGCAATACTTTCCTTACCTATGGTAATAGGGCAAGGAAAGTAAAAATTTTATCACATGTGAGATAAGAAACGATTTCGTCCAATTAAAACAATAAGAAGAGCGGAATCATTCATATTTGGAGTCTTATAAAATTGAGTAATAAGGGTGATCAAAGTTATCCATTCACCGCTGCTTCTGCCATTTATAACCGATGCTACATTAAAAAATTAAAAAAAAATACCTAAATGTTTCAAACTACTCATGAGATTTCTCATTCATGTCAAAATGGTATTGATTATTTGTTAACAGGGAAATCTCAAAGAACCAATCTTGGCATGAACTGTGGCATCTCAGTGATTTTTTCCAATTTTTTTTGTATGAGAAAAAAATGCTAGTATACTCTCCACAAACTACGAGATGTGAAGAAATGAGCGTTATTACTCATGCTCAAAAACATTTCATAGCTTCACATTATACGCTCACTAAATAATTCACAACTGAACCCGTCCAGTATAACTATTCCATTCATCTTTAACTGCTAGACCTTCATCAACCAAATCTTCTTTTTCTTCTTACACAATCAGATCCCCTCTTTATTCACCGCTACTACAAAATTATAATAGAGTTACGACTATCCATTCATTCATCGGAGCAGATGTCACAACGCAAACGAGATGAGCATTATTCAGATTTCCTCCTCACCCTTCTCATTCCTCCTTGTCCGTTACCTCCTTCTCTTTCTCCTGTTTCTTTCTCCCCCTGTATACTTCTCCCCCTTCCTCTTCAGTATCCAACTATTTTATCCTTTCCCCTGTTGTACGCTGATATCCGTTACATCCAAGCGGGAATGGAATGTAATACATTAGTCTGTATGATAAAAGATGTGCGGAATAGTATAGGATGGATCAAGAGAAGCAACGGAAGAGAGGACAAGTACAGTGAACGTTAAAGGGTGGCGAGGAAGTGAGAGGGGGAAGAAGATCCAACAGTTTGGGGGAATGTATTAGAAGGGGGAAAAACTTACGACAGATCCAACCGGTCGAAGGGATATCGTTTGTCGCAAGGGTCAAAAGACGGTGCAGGAGAAAGATGGTAGTAGGTCACTGTAGTTACTCAACATTTGGTGAAAAAGGAAAAGAAAGGATGGCAGAAGCCAGCTGCATAAACGTCTCAAAGGGTGCCCCATACCAATGTAGGGGGGAAAGAAGGCTCCCAAAGAGATCCCCGCTTCCAGTGGGAGAGGAGCTTCCCCTCCCCCCCCCACGATCGAACTTTCACCCGGCCAGGTTACAACATTATATTCTGCCGCGCTTTTCGATTATGCTACACGCATGCGCAGGGAAACGGTTTAGATCAGCAACGGTCAACGTGCCGGTTGGTCATTACATCAGAGCTCCTTGAACCCCAACTACATTATATCTTCTGTACTTTTGTTGGTGGGATTTGTGGTTGTCGATTGTGAAAGAATAATGCCAAAGTGAGAGTCTTCAAAATCTTCTGAATGAGCTTCATGGCTTTCTTCAGTTGGATAGATAATATTGACGGTTGGAGTCTCGCTGTTAATTTGTTAAACTAGTGGACATTATCAATTATTGAAGAAGTATTGGAATGTAATGAGAGCCTTATCCAATTAAATACAACTTTAACATAGGCTACTATTAAAATTGAGCATTGGAGTAAATGTAGGATCTATTGTAAAAGAAAAAGCTGGTAACAATAGTTATGGACATTAAATTATTGACAAAAATTAATGGACATTATCAATAGAAGAAGTATTCGAATTTAATGAAAGCCTTATCCAATTAAATAGAACTTGAACATACTTGTAGCATTGGAGAGAAATGTAGGAATTATTTTAAAAGAAAAGCTGATAACAAAATTTAATTATGAATATCAAAATAATGAAACCGACAACGCTGATAGTGAGTTGGGTGGATTTTTCTGGAGGTTTATCACAACAAATATAGAAATATCTGTTTGAAAACTTTAACAAGTTATAAGAATTCAATGAAAAAAACCATTCAACTGAATAGAGCTTGAGCATACTTACAAAATTTAGGATTGGAGAAAATTATACGATGTATTGTAAAAGAAAAAGCTGATAACAAATATTAATTATTAATTCAAATAATGATCCGACAACGCTGATAGTGAGTTGGATGGGGTTTTCGTGAGGTTTATCACAACAAATATAGAAATATCTGTTTGAAAACTTTAACAAGTTATAAGAATTCAATGAAAAAACCATTCAACTGAATAGAGCTTGAGCATACTTATAAAATTTAGGATTGGAGAAAATTATACGATGTATTGTAAAAGAAAAAGCTGATAACAAATATTAATTATGAATTTAAATAATGATCCGACAACGCTGATAGTGAGTTGGATGGGGTTTTCGTGAGGTTTATCACAACAAATATAGAAATATCTGTTTGAAAACTTTAACAAGTTATAAGAATTCAATGAAAAAACCATTCAACTGAATAGAGCTTGAGCATACTTATAAAATTTAGGATTGGAGAAAATTATACGATGTATTGTAAAAGAAAAAGCTGATAACAAATACTAATTATGAATTTAAATAATGAAACCAACAACGCTGATAGTGAGTTGGGTGGATTTTTCTGGAGGTTTATCACAACAAATATAGAAATATCTGTTTGAAAACCTTAACAAGTTATAAGAATTCAATGAAAAAACCATTCAACTGAATAGAGCTTGAGCATACTTACAAAATTTAGGATTGGAGAAAATTATACGATGTATTGTAAAAGAAAAAGCTGATAACAAATATTAATTATTAATTCAAATAATGATCCGACAACGCTGATAGTGAGTTGGATGGGGTTTTCGTGAGGTTTATCACAACAAATATAGAAATATCTGTTTGAAAACTTTAACAAGTTATAAGAATTCAATGAAAAAACCATTCAACTGAATAGAGCTTGAGCATACTTATAAAATTTAGGATTGGAGAAAATTATACGATGTATTGTAAAAGAAAAAGCTGATAACAAATATTAATTATGAATTTAAATAATGATCCGACAACGCTGATAGTGAGTTGGATGGAGTTTTCGTGAGGTTTATCACAACAAATATAGAAATATCTGTTTGAAAACTTCAACAAGTTATAAGAATTCAATGAAGAAACCATTCAACTGAATAGAGCTTGATCATACTTATAAAATTTAGTATTGGAGAAAATTATAGGATGTATTGTAAAAGAAAAAGCTGATAACAAATATTAATTATGAATTTAAATAATGAAACCGACAACGCTGAAAGTGAGTTGGGTGGATTTTTCTGGAGGTTTATCACAACAAATATAGAAATATCTGTTTGAAAACCTTAACAAGTTATAAGAATTCAATGAAAAAACCATTCAACTGAATAGAGCTTGAGCATACTTACAAAATTTAGGATTGGAGAAAATTATACGATGTATTGTAAAAGAAAAAGCTGATAACAAATATTAATTATTAATTCAAATAATGATCCGACAACGCTGATAGTGAGTTGGATGGGGTTTTCGTGAGGTTTATCACAACAAATATAGAAATATCTGTTTGAAAACTTTAACAAGTTATAAGAATTCAATGAAAAAACCATTCAACTGAATAGAGCTTGAGCATACTTATAAAATTTAGGATTGGAGAAAATTATACGATGTATTGTAAAAGAAAAAGCTGATAACAAATATTATTATGAATTTAAATAATGATCCGACAACGCTGATAGTGAGTTGGATGGGGTTTTCGTGAGGTTTATCACAACAAATATAGAAATATCTGTTTGAAAACTTTAACAAGTTATAAGAATTCAATGAAAAAACCATTCAACTGAATAGAGCTTGAGCATACTTATAAAATTTAGGATTGGAGAAAATATAGGATGTATTGTAAAAGAAAAAGCTGATAACAAATATTAATTATGAATTTGAATAATGAAACCGACAACGCTGAAAGTGAGTTGGGTGGATTTTTCTGGAGGTTTATCACAAAAATTATAGAAATATCTGTTTGGAAACCGGCAAGGCACTATAGAAATTTTTAAAAAGTGGGAAACAGAGATAAGGCTACTGAAGAAAGGAGAAAAGTCAACAATGGAGTATGGAATTATATATTTGAGAATGTGATATATTTTTTTTATTCTGTTTTTAACCGTCAAAATTTCAAATTCTTAGTTTTCGTTGTTTTTTAGTGGAATGGACTAAATTTTAGGAAAGTGAAACCATAACCCTATTTCGTACTTTTAAAATGTTATCTAAATTTGGGAGAGAAATAGTACAAGGAGTATCCTTAGTTTTTCTCTCCCAATCAGTGCTCCTTTGTAAAAATTATAAATAAAGAATAAAAATAAATGAAATATCACAATCATCGTGATTCATATGATATAGCAAATGCTTTGAATCTGATTAATACAATTTGAATGGATTAGATTACTTGAAAGAATACACAAAATGTTAAGCATCCAACATTAGAACTAGAACTCTCCTCAATTAACTGTTTCTCACTAGAGTAGCGTATCTGATAATGCGGGAAATTCAAGTTAATTCCCTTGAAGTTAATCCTCAAAATCATCATTTTAATAGGGGTTTGATTATTAATAACCGTTGAAATTAAATGCATTGCTACAATTTTGTTCTTAAATTTCTCCTTGACTCCTCTACTCCTGGAATCGAGAGTACGAAGAGAGCGCGCGTTATTTAAGTGCGCGCTCTGTTCGTACCTTACTGATTTACACTTCTGACAGCTTGACAGATCTTCGTTCACCCTGACAATATTAAATATACATGCTACTACTTATTTTCTAGTTTTCTTCAATAAACCCCTTCAACAAAAATCTACGTGTTGAGGAGTGTTACTCTGATGGACAGTATAAGAGAAGGCTGTTAATTAAGACAGCGCGAGGTCTACTGTTCACAGAACTACTAGTAAATTAATGTTGTGTATTATTCAGCTGAAATCATGATTTGTGTCGGCGCATAAAGTCTTTCTGTCTGGCAGTCTGTGTGATATAAAATCAAAACTTTTTTTTCTTATGCACTTTTCAATATTATTTCTATATTCCGGAGGAATGAGTCAATTTGTAGTCTTCTAGGTTTGAAGAATTCCTGTTCAAAATTTGAAGGTGATTGATCAATTCTCTCTAAAGTTCTTGTCGAACATAAAAACAGGCAGAAACGCCTTCAATCATTCAAAAGTGAGAACTTCACTAACGCTCGTTCTAATGTGGAGACTTAAGTTTTTAGCTACTCAGCCTGAATTTTGAACCCTTGTCAACACTTGTCAAACTCGAATCGTAGAGGTACGAAGACAGCGCGCGTCATTTCAGCGCGCGCTCTTTTCGCACCTCGCTGATTTACCCTTCTGACAGCTTGACAGAACTTTTGCGATGTATTGTAAAAGAAAAAGCTGATAACAAATATTAATTATTAATTCAAATAATGATCCGACAACGCTGATAGTGAGTTGGATGGGGTTTTCGTGAGGTTTATCACAACAAATATAGAAATATCTGTTTGAAAACTTTAACAAGTTATAAGAATTCAATGAAAAAACCATTCAACTGAATAGAGCTTGAGCATACTTATAAAATTTAGGATTGGAGAAAATTATACGATGTATTGTAAAAGAAAAAGCTGATAACAAATATTAATTATGAATTTAAATAATGATCCGACAACGCTGATAGTGAGTTGGATGGAGTTTTCGTGAGGTTTATCACAACAAATATAGAAATATCTGTTTGAAAACTTCAACAAGTTATAAGAATTCAATGAAGAAACCATTCAACTGAATAGAGCTTGATCATACTTATAAAATTTAGTATTGGAGAAAATTATAGGATGTATTGTAAAAGAAAAAGCTGATAACAAATATTAATTATGAATTTAAATAATGAAACCGACAACGCTGAAAGTGAGTTGGGTGGATTTTTCTGGAGGTTTATCACAAAAATTATAGAAATATCTGTTTGGAAACCGGCAAGGCACTATAGAAATTTTTAAAAAGTGGGAAACAGAGATAAGGCTACTGAAGAAAGGAGAAAAGTCAACAATGGAGTATGGAATTATATATTTGAGAATGTGATATATTTTTTTTATTCTGTTTTTAACCGTCAAAATTTCAAATTCTTAGTTTTCGTTGTTTTTTAGTGGAAATGGACTAAATTTTAGGAAAGTGAAACCATAACCCTATTTCGTACTTTTAAAATGTTATCTAAATTTGGGAGAGAAATAGTACAAGGAGTATCCTTAGTTTTTCTCTCCCAATCAGTGCTCCTTTGTAAAAATTATAAATAAAGAATAAAAATAAATGAAATATCACAATCATCGTGATTCATATGATATAGCAAATGCTTTGAATCTGATTAATACAATTTGAATGGATTAGATTACTTGAAAGAATACACAAAATGTTAAGCATCCAACATTAGAACTAGAACTCTCCTCAATTAACTGTTTCTCACTAGAGTAGCGTATCTGATAATGCGGGAAATTTCAAGTTAATTCCCTTGAAGTTAATCCTCAAAATCATCATTTTAATAGGGGTTTGATTATTAATAACCGTTGAAATTAAATGCATTGCTACAATTTTGTTCTTAAATTTCTCCTTGACTCCTCTACTCCTGGAATCGAGAGTACGAAGAGAGCGCGCGTTATTTAAGTGCGCGCTCTGTTCGTACCTTACTGATTTACACTTCTGACAGCTTGACAGATCTTCGTTCACCCTGACAATATTAAATATACATGCTACTACTTATTTTCTAGTTTTCTTCAATAAACCCCTTCAACAAAAATCTACGTGTTGAGGAGTGTTACTCTGATGGACAGTATAAGAGAAGGCTGTTAATTAAGACAGCGCGAGGTCTACTGTTCACAGAACTACTAGTAAATTAATGTTGTGTATTATTCAGCTGAAATCATGATTTGTGTCGGCGCATAAAGTCTTTCTGTCTGGCAGTCTGTGTGATATAAAATCAAAACATTTTTTTTTCTTATGCACTTTCAATATTATTTCTATATTCCGGAGGAATGAGTCAATTTTGTAGTCTTCTAGGTTTGAAGAATTCCTGTTCAAAATTTGAAGGTGATTGATCAATTCTCTCTAAAGTTCTTGTCGAACATAAAAACAGGCAGAAAACGCCTTCAATCATTCAAAAGTGAGAACTTCACTAACGCTCGTTCTAATGTGGAGACTTAAGTTTTTAGCTACTCAGCCTGAATTTTGAACCCTTGTCAACACTTGTCAAACTCGAATCGTAGAGGTACGAAGACAGCGCGCGTCATTTCAGCGCGCGCTCTTTTCGCACCTCGCTGATTTACCCTTCTGACAGCTTGACAGAACTTTTGCATGCGCGCTGTCTTCGTTCTCCCCCTGGAATTTGATCGTGGTGGGGGGTTAGTAGCTAAACGGTTGAGAGAAGCAATATTTGCATTTTATTTCTTGAGAATTTTTTGACAGAAGTGCTAGTTATGAGTCTTAGAAATTTCACTTCATCTCACGAACGAAATTAGAGTTGCCAGAATTTATGAAGAGATGAGTCATTTACATATCAGCAATGTGACTAATTAAATGCAGTTATGCAGTTACAAATGCAGAGAAATTATGAATGCCAGTATACACCAACGATTATGATTCACACGAAGATTGAATCAAATATGAATAACAAAAATAATGGAAAGCAAACTTGAGAATTGAGGGAGCTGTGATTGAAAATTAACGAATTACAAAATTAATGAAGCATGAAACTTGATAAGAAAAGTTGAATTAAGAACTGAGTTGACAAGATACTGCCCTACAGTATCTACAGTCCGAATAAAATATGAATAACAAAAATAATGGAAAGCAAAGTTGAGAATTATGAAAACTGTGACTGAAAATTAACGAATTACAAAATTAATGAAGCATGAAACTTGATAAGAAAAGTTGAATAATGAACTAAGTTGACAAGATACTGCCCTACAGTATCTTCAGTCAGAATCAAATATGAATAACAAAAATAATGGAAAGCAAAGTTGAGAATTATGAAAACTGTGATTAAAAATTAACGAATTACAAAATAAATGAAGCATGAAACTTGATGAGAAAAGTTGAATGAAGAACTTAGTTGACAAGATACTGCTCTATAGTCTACTGTCCGTGATTGAACAAACTAGTTTGTTTGATGCAGTGATGGTATCCAGCATCAGATGCTATAATATTCTCAACAATCTTCCAGACCTCTTGCAAAACTTGAGACTAGTTAGGGCAAGCTGCTCACGGACCGAGAGCAAAGAGAAAGGAAGAAATTGTTGGCCGTTCCCACCTGGTTGAGGAGAGCGAGTGGGATTGGCTGCTTGCATTGGCTCATCCGTCGACGGCCGAGGTCAGACTCCCCCTAATCCCCCTTTCAGCCCCCTGAACCCCCTCAAATCTCCCCCTAACCCTCACTAGCCCCTCTCCACCCCCTTGCCCCAATTGTGCAACATGCTGTTCGAAAGTTTTTATTAAAATTATCACATCTCTTCCTTCCCTTTCAATGTCCAAACCTACGCTGGTCGACCCGAATCTACATACAATATGCTTTGACACTTGACATAGTTTCAGAATTTCGGTGATGATATAGTTACAATCATACTCGATGATGAATTTCAGTAAACATAGCGTCAGAGTTTTGGTGATGATATGATTCAGTTTAAGCATAGGCCTATTCCATTTCATGAGTTCCAATAAGATAAAATACGTACAATATGCTTTGACTTTTGACATAGTTTCAGAATTTCGGAGATGATATAGTTACAATTATATTTGATGATGAATTTCAGTAAACATAGCTTCAGAGTTTTGGTGATGATATGATTCAGTTTAAGCATAGGCCTATTCCATTTCATGAGTTCCAATAAGATAAAATACGTACAATATGCTTTGACTTTTGACATAGTTTCAGAATTTCGGAGATGATATAGTTACAATTATATTTGATGATGAATTTCAGTAAACATAGCTTCAGAGTTTTGGTGATGATATGATTCAGTTTAAGCATAGGCCTATTCCATCTAATAAGATTTCTCTGGCTGAATTTATATTGATGTAGGCTAGCCCCAATGTTAGTAAACAGACTGTCTACTAAGTTTGGGCTAGCCCTTAGACCAGTTATAGAATAGACACGCCCCATTGTATATTCATACTGAAAGTCGATGAAGCCAATATCTGCTGCCATATCGCCAAATCGTGACGTCATCATCGTATAGAAAACTCTTCTGTATAGTTTGTTTACGTTGTTTTCCATAGCAGATTGTGTCAATTTCAGCGGGAGCGCAGCGGGAGTTTACCATTTCCATAAATAATAATTTACTTTCGTCTGAAATAGAAACAATCTGAAAGTTTTCTATCCGATGCTGACGTCACGACAGGACGATATGGCAGTAGATGTTGGCTTCAGAGGCTAGACTTCCCAACGTGTCTATTTTATAACTGGTCTAAGGGCTAGCCCTACATGGATACTTATCATGTGAGGAGGGTTGTCAAGGTGACTGTTTTGGCAACAAACTGTTTATACAACGATAATAAGTTAGAGTTTTAGGATGAACGTTTCAAATTGATGTAGTATTTCATTTTTATCTTGTTCATAAAATAATGTTAACTTTTAAATGAATAGTGTTAATTACAAAAACACATTTACAACAATATGATAACGTTTGTAGCTCATATCTATCGATTAGTAAATGTGGGACCACATTGTCAACCTATTCAATTATCAGTCCAATTAAGTATAGAAAGTAGCACATGATACTTGAAATAAATCGATTTATAGAAAGAAAGCCTATATTTATGAATGTATACCATTTAGGGATACTATCTGACACAATATTTTTACTTTTATTTTCGTGGCTACTGATTATTGGAACAAAATAAAAGTATCATCAAGTACCCTTTATTGTATTATAACAGAACTAGTTCCAACTTTCAAGAGCCATTTTCAAGTGTAGGCCTAAATCAATATACGAATGCTATAATATTGGCCTAAAGTCAGCCTTCCAACGAAGGTACAGACTTTTATCCAGTCTGAGTAATAAGATATTTTGCTACCTTGCCAGCTTGACAAATCACCCATCAAAGAATAATAAGTCAGTAGCTGAACAAAGAGAGAATTACAAACGCTCTCTGATGGAGTACTGCACTATAGAATAAATTAATGAAGCCTTCATTTCTCATTTTTGTGACTCTCACGAGTGGTTTTCGTTTCAGTTTACCAACAAATCACAGTATCTATCTGCCAAAATATATACTACAATATCATCTCGGCCAATATAAATGAATGAACTGCCGTTAATATACTTCTGTATCAATCAATGGCTCGAATTTCAACTTACTAAGGAAGTCAGTCGTTGTTCCAACTCAGTTGGTTGAGAATTAAGGAAACACCTTACATGGTTCACATTTCAACTTACTAAGGAAGTCAGCCGTTGCTCCAACTCAGTTGGTTGAGAATTAAGGCAACGTCTTATCAATTATCATGGATAACTATGGTATGAACAGAACGAGTAAGTCGCGGTGAAGATTGATGCCACCAAATAGCTGTACAAGGATAAAAACAGTTGGAGTCATTGATATAGATGTAATAGATATAATTAAAGAAGGTCGATAGAATACCCTGTGTAGCTGGAATCTACATAATTTATATCGATCTGACCGTTCTGTTCCTCCCCCAAGGGCCAGACCATATCAATTAAGCGTTTATTTAAGTGTTATTTCGGGTGTTTCCTCACGCGCAAACTCAACCAGACAATGGAAGATCTTCCTTTCCTACCGACTCTGAAACCGCCCGAGAAAACGCTTAATATGGTATGGCCCTAAAAGAGCAAAACTATCTAAACATCCAGAATAAGGTATATTGTATTAATTTTCAGGCTCCATGAATTTCAATTTAGCATCGTCGAATTCAACGGTATTGCCTCACAATCCATAATGCAGCTAAATATAGGTGGATTCAGATTGAATAATAATCGAATCGAGTAGAACAGAGTGAAAGAGATTGTATTTGGCGAGTTCAAAGTGAGATTATGACTACAGTTAGTTGTGGTTCCCGCGCTGCTGGTACTGCTTATTCACAAATGCAGTTGATTCCGTTGATACTGAGTTGATACCGTTAATGCTATGTTGATGCAGACACTGCTGCTGATTCTTGAATCCAGTTGAGCCCGTTGATACTACGTTGATGCTGACACTGCTGCTGAATCTTAAATGCAGTTGAGGCCGTTGATGTTGACACTGCTGCTGATTCTTGAATCCAGTTGAACCCGTTGATACTACGTTGATCCTGACACTGTTGCTGAATCTTAAATGCAGTTGAAGCCGTTGATGTTGACACTGCTGCTGATTCATGAATCCAGTTGAAGCCGTTGATGCTACCCACGTTGATCCTGACACTGCTGCTGATTCTTGAATTCAGTTGAAGCCGTTGACGCTATGTACGTTGATCCTGACACTGCTGCTGATTCTTGAATCCAGTTGAACCTGTTGATGCTACGTTGATGCTGGCTTTTGAATGCAGTTGAAACCGTTGATACCACGTTGACGCTAACACTGCTGCTGATTGTTGAATTCCGTGTTGATGCGGTTGATGCTGATCCATTTGAAGGCAGAGTAAGTGAAAGGCATCTGACAGTGGCCGTAATTGAGCGAAAGGCGAGCTGATAGCATAGGATATCAGTATGAATAAAAGTAAAGAGAACGGTGAAAGACGTACCCTTGGCTTGGCTGTAGCGACGACGGAGACGGTTTCGTAACAGCCTCCTTTTCTCTTCACTCGCTTCTAGTGATGGGTCGTTCACCGTTGACGTCCAACGTTTCGTATCAACGAAATGAAACTAGTCTTATGAACATTTCAATCACTTTTTGTGTAGTTGAGAAGTTGATATTGTGTTATTCATATTAAATAAAAAGACTAAGAAATTTAAATAAGAACTACAAAAACGACAGATTTTATTTATAGTTAGAAATTTTTATAGTTTTCTAACTACAAATAAAATCTGTGGTTTTTGACAATTTCTTAGTCTCTTTATTTAACATTTCAACTAGTTTATGTTGAATCAGTTCAAATGGCAATGAATTCATGGATAAAGTTCAATGAAAAGAGGTGAAAAAAAAGAAGGAGATGAAGCAAAATAATTTTTGAAGTCCAACGTTGACGTTAACGTTCAAACGTTGACGTCAACGTTCAAACGTTGACGTCAACGTCCAATAATTTGCATAAACGAAACTGTTCTTGAAAAAATGTCAACTAGTTTTATATATGTTGTACCAGTTTAAACGCCAATGAGTTCATGGATAAAGTACGATAGAAAGAGGCGAGAGAAAAAAGGAGACAAAGCAGAATACTTTAAGAAGTTCAACGTTGACGTTAACGACCAAAGGTTGACGTCAACGTCCAACATTTTGCATCAACGAAACAATTCTTAAAAAAAATTCAGCTAGTTTATGTTGTAACAGTTCAAACGTCAATGAGTTAATAAATAAAGTTCAATAGAAAAAGGTAAGAAAAAGTGGAAGTGGAAGAAGCAAAATACTTTAATAGTTATTTGTATATCTAGAGTGAAAAGTATGACTTTTTCTCCCTGAGGGAAAAGTTTGAAGCCCGAGGCGAAGCCGAGGGCAACAATTTTCCTGAGGGAGAAAAAGTATTTTTCACTCGTGATGTACACAACATTTTACCTCCATCTACATTTTTTTATAGAAACTGCAAATAAAATCATTTTAATAACTTACGTATTGGTGACAATGTTTCCTAACAACATAACCTAAAATCTAAAATCTAAAAACTGGCCGTCTGATTGGCACTGCCGATTGCGCTATCTACCGGCTAAAGTTGTAACTTTAAATTATATCAGCTGGGTGTTTACCAAAAATGGCTGACTCCAGATCACGCGGTTCAGATTTGAATTGCAGATCAAAAATATTTGTTGGCTGGAATTTTGAATAGAATAAGATATTTTAAAAATTGTATACATTTTTATCGTCTACTAATATTAAGAATATAATATCATACAAACATATATTTCATGAGTTGATCAAATTTCTGGTTGTGGTATTGAATTCAGTTGACTCAATGACAGACACCTCTTTATGCTTTCTCATCTGAGCTTAGACCTTCTAACCTCTATTATAATGTAAGTTTTTAAAATAGAGATGCTTCCCATGTTATTTAAATGGAGTTACTTTTACTCCCTAGGGAGTTTTTCTGTTTTTTACTACCGAGAGCGAAAAAGTGACACTTTAGTATTATGTTTCAGGGAGTAAAGTAAGTACTTTAGCCAGTAGGTGGAGGAAAAAACTATTTTTTTCGAGTTCCTAGACCTATTTCAAGTTGTACTCGGCTAAAGATATTCTCATTAGCGTTAGGAGCAGCACATGCTACAACATAGGTTAACAGCACAGAAGTAACTGACTAATAATTGAAAGAGTTTTGAAAATGCTCCAGAGATACGAGAGATATAAGCCTACAAAATATTGGTAAACACCCATTAGACAGGGCGCAAAGTCATGAAAAAGGCACTCCGTGGTCATTTTTGGGTAACAGCCGTGGAAGATGTCTCAATTTCTGTATTTTCCAGATTTTTTTTACCATGCCAAAAGTGTTATGATTTGGATCATTAGTTGAAGAACTGGAATTCTTCTCTTAGCATACCTGGTCAATGATGTTTTCAGACATTTATGAAGGGGTATGAAGTTCTCTCAAATATAAATTAATTTGTTTATTCATTTGTGAATACAATTTACAAATCGTATAACTATGATTGGGAAAGAATAACAGGTATCGCCTAAAACTATTCTATTTCCAATTTTTGATACTGAATAACATGGAACTATATAGAAGGTCTTCTATAACTATATCAATTACTGATTATGTAGCTGGAAATCATGGAACTATACAGCCTAACAATGCGAACTGTGTGGGTTATCCTCACGGAGATTCAAAGTGAAGCCTCCTTGCAGAACAGTAAATTCTGAGAGGATCTTAACCTCTCACTCCGCGCCCTTGCATTGAATTCCAATCAATATTTTTCAAGAGTCTCAGTATCTCACAGGTTGAGAAAAACAGTTCTATAGCTACTAACTCAATAAAAATATTCTCATATTAACTCATTCTATAATATATAATTAGTTATTGTACAATGTACAATACTGTTTACTATATTAACAATAACATAATATCTATTTTAAAGAATTATGAAGTGACACATAACCTCTAGCTACATTTGGACTGTTGTAAAAATTAGAATTGGAACCGTTTTGGGCGTAAGTTAGCCTGTCGTACTTTTCTGTAAGTTATATAATTCTGGATGATTGAATGAATAAATAGATAAATAAATAAATTGATATACTCTTCACATTTCACCCGGCAGTTATTTTATCAATGCCTATCAATGCCTGCCAATCACTTACACGTAAGTCATGGTCAAATGTGGGCATCATAAGCAAGAGGCAGATCTGACAAGTTTGAGCTTGTGAAGCTTCAAGCGATCTCTAATTTCTCTCACTCTCTTTCTCTCTTTCTACTCCTTTTCATCTTGGTAACTCTCTCACTCCTCTCTCACTCTCTCATTTCATCTATCTCTCTTTCTGCTCCTTTTCATCTTGTCTTTCTCATCCATTCTCCACATTTCACCTTGTAGCAGCTGTAGAATTTCGCAAGTGCTCTCACACACACACACGCACGCCCCGTCAAAGGCCCATGAATATGAATGACGTAACTCTGGCGGCAATGAAGTTAATAAAATGAGAGTACAAGAAGTATCAGTTTAGCTGAGCCGTCAAGGCTAGAGCAGACAATGGCGCTTCTTGTTACTCCTTTTTACACTTTTTCAAGACCAAGCACAGCTCGCTCCTCCTCCTCCTCCTCCTCATTCTTCTCTTCCTTCACCTACTCATCCTCCTCCTTATCCTCCTTATCCTCCTGCTCCTCATTCTCCCATCACTCGAAAGTAATTTTCTCCGTCAGCTCAGGTACTCGACTCTTGCAATATGTCTGCTTATCCTACCTGGAACTTTTCACATAGACTTCTTCTGAGCGTTTTATGACTTGAACATCCAACTAGAAGAAGTACCCAAGTGCCCAAGTCTTCGAGACTAGTGGAGGAATATTCTCCGCTTTCAGATTGTATTGCAGAAGGAATCTGGATGAGGATTGATAACGATGGATAGCTACGAGATTATATTACATACTGTGATTATATTTGATAATATTGTCACATTTTATATCGAGCAATCCAATATTGATGATTCTTTATTGGTCATTTGGGTTCAATTGTAACATATTATAAGTGCCAGTAAACAGAACCACATAGGATTATTCTTATAAGTATTATTCTTCTAGTATTATTTCAATCTTCTGTGAGAAAACCTACAAGACAATAATTATTATTGGCCCCAGTAGCAGAAACGTTTTTTGCTATCCCTTTTTTACTTTCCTTGCCCTATTACCATAGGTAAGGAAAGTATTGCTTTCCTAAAAAAATTAAGGTACCCCAATTTCTAAATTTCTATACGTTTCAAGGTCCCCTGAGTCCAAAAAAGTGGTTTTTGGAAATTGCTCTGTGTGTGTGTGTGTGTGTGTGTGTGTGTGTGTGTGTGTGTGTGGGTGTATGATTGTCTATGCGTCTGTGTACACGATATTTCATCTCCCAATTAACGGAATGACTTGAAATTTGGAACTTAAGGTCCTTACACTATAAGGATCCGACACGAACAATTTCGATCAAATGCAATTCAAGATGGCGGCTGAAATGGCGAAAATGATGTCAAAAACAGGGTTTTTTGCAATTTTCTCGAAAACGGCTTCAACGATTTTGATCAAAGTCATACCTCAAAAAGTCATTGATAAGCTCTATCAACTGCAATAAGTCCCATATCTGTAAAAATTTCAGGAGCACTGCCCCTATGCAAAGTTTGATTTTGGATTCTCAATTATCAGGCTTCAGATACAATTTAAACGAAAAATTTCAAATGGAAAAGATTGAGCATAAAAATCTCTACAATTAATGTTCAGTAACATTTTCACCTAAAATTGAAAATAAGCTCAAAATTCGAGAAAATGTGATTATTCAATTGCAAACTGTTGGCAACTGTTGATTCTATTAAATCATTCACTATGAACAGATAGCAGACCTCGTCTGTCTGCAGCGCTCTTGTCCTGTCACCAGCTGGCTCAGATCTTAGAATTAGTAGACTTGAGATGCGCGGGAACACTAGCGTCAGGTGATTAATTTTCATAACAGCAAGGAAAGTTGTGTGAGTGCGCCACACCATATTTTTATTTTTGTCTAGAGTGCATCATTAAAATCAGTGAAATCCGCCGTGCAGTGCATCGGCGAAATTAGTGCACTAAAATCAGTGCATCAGTGAAATTATTCATTCAATATCACTTTTCAAACACATTGTATGCATCCAAAAAATTGTTATTTAATGTTTACAATGAATAATATCTATTGGTATATCAACAATAATTAACCTTCAATGAAAGGTAGCTCTCTCGTTCTATGATACCCTCCTTGTTCTTAAGAGAAACTCTTATATGAGTAGTGAATTTTGAGAATATTTGGAAACATCCGTTACCATGTTCCAACTCCATGATCATTTCCAATTCTCAAGCAAATATACCAATTTTAAAATGAAAATACCAAATTTCTATACTATTGTCAGATGAAAGAAATAATTTTGTAAGATGATACTAATTGTGAGCAAGCTAAGTTTTTGAAGAGTGGAATAGTACAATTTTCAATCCGTGTAAATCCATTGCAGAACACTAAAAATTATATTTCGAATAAAAACACCATGTTTATAGTGGAGTGATCTGCAGTTGATCTTCATTCTCTTCTAGCATTGGATAATATATCCACGTAACGAAGCCTCTCCTCTGACCTCTCCTTTCTGCAGTGTCTCTTTCAAAGCATATTCTTCTTTCAAACTATTCAGCTTAGGGCAATTCGGTGGAAATTATGTAGAGCGCAGAATGTTATCCAAATCTTTTTGTGTAGTTGAGAAGTTGATATTGTGGTAATTATTCAAATTGAATGAAAAAGACTAAGAAATTGTCAAATAACACAGATATATTGATACTTAGAAAGACCGGTTTCGGTTATTACACCATTGTCAATCTCTGATAAACTAAAACCTGAACTAAATCTCTGATAAACGGTTTTAGTTTACCAGAGATTGACAATGGTGTAATAACCGAAACCGGTCTTTCTAAGTATCAATAAATCTGTGGTTTTTTGACAATTTCTTAGTCTTTTTCATTCAATATGAATAATTACCACAATATCAATTATTGATAATTATTGTCAGAGATTGACAATGGTGTAATAACCGAAACCGGTCTTTCTAAGTATCAATAGATCTGAGGTTTTTTGACAATTTCTTAGTCTTTTTCATTCATTATGTAGATCTAGAATAGTAATCTAGTTTCTTCTGTTCATCTTCGATTCCATCACTCCCATCAGCAAAACTATTTGGTACAGTATTATTTCAAACTATTTAGCTTAGAGTATATCGGTGGAAATTAATTAGAGTTTGAGAGTATTATGTAAATCTGAAATATAATTCCGGTTTCGCTCTTCTGTTTATCATCAATAACATTATTTCCATCACAAAACTATTAGTATTGAGTATTGTAGGTTTTTGGCATTCTCAGCTGCCAATAAACTATCCTATTATATTAAGCGAGCAATTTCTGTATTTATATATCTGGTTATTTTTATATCTGTTTATTTATGTTTTACAGATCTCGAAAACGGCTCTAAAGATTTTCACGAAATTTGGAACATAGTAGGTTTATGATATGGAAGATTCGATTGCAGTAGGTCTCATTCTTTGGAAAACGCGCTGAACGACATTAAAAGGATAATTCATCCTTGGAAAACAGATGATAATTTCGTCGTCTCTCGATAACAGAAGATGCGTGTGCCAGTGTGGGAGAGAGACAGAATTATTTCCAGCTGGGTAATCATAATCAATCAGCGAAGAATATTTTATCTAGCTAGACAATACAATCGATTTGATCAACATAATCTGATTTGGTGACATGACATGGTAATCCTCCTAAACTAGAGTAGGCCTATATCATATTTTTCAAAGTTGATAATTATTTGACAATTTCAAGTGATTAGTGAGTGTTATTTTGTTATTCAATTTGGTTTGTATATAATCTAAATTATACATTTTTATGTTTTCAAATGTTTGAACAGTAAATTGAACCAGAATTCATGTGTGTATGGAACATAACCTACTTTCTGGACTATTTATAGTTTATAAATCAAAATTCGGGAAAGAAACTGTTTTGGGCTGTGCCTGTTAGTAATTCCCCAAATCATTCGAAAGAATTGTGTTCGGTTTATCAAAAGTCAATGAATAAATAACGAGCGAAGCTCGGTGCTCCGATATTTTAAGTAATAATAAAATGGAGTCGGGTCAGCAGTGCCGCTGGTAATATCAGATCTCCTTCTCTTTGCATACTTTCACTTTCACTTATTCGCCTATTTCCATCTCGCCAGACGCCCCCTACACCCTGCCTCCTAGATTCAAAAGTAAGAAACGATCACAAGTTACATTATTAGTCGATTAGTGCGAGACCTTGAGCGGCGAAAGGCGTCATTTCAACTCGGGAGAAAAATCCCCTATCGCCCTGCAATGTTATTAAAGTGTTTTGCATCATGAAGAAAACGAAAGGCTATTGCATAATAGTGAAGAATAATAGTGAGTGAGTTACTTAGTAGCCTTAATACCATTTTTTAGCATGTGCTGCTCCTATTAATAGATTTTGTTTTCAAGCAATGTATCTGAATCATAAATCTAGAATTGGAAGATATGCATGAGGTATGATTGGGAATCAAGCATGCAATCATTCATATGGAAATAAATTGGGGTTACTTAGTTGCTGTGATACCATTTTTTATCGTGTGCTGCTTTTATCAATAGATTCTGTTTTCAAGAAATATATCTAAATAATAAATCTGGAATCGGAAGATATGCATGAGGTATGATTGGGAATCAAGCATGCAATCATTCACATGGAAATAAATTGGAAGTTGAATTTGTTCAAATGCTGATTATAATAATTATTATTAAACGAAAAGCCCAATTAAATGCTGTAAATCACCCCGAAGATCTCTGCTACTACAAAAAATGACACCAGGGTTGACTGCTAGATGGAAATTCTATATAATTAAATAAAAATACTAAGAAATTGTTAAAAACCACAGATTTCTGTGGTAATTCTTTATAATTTTTGTATAGTGGCGCTCATCGAGTTTCCATATAGCTGTTTACCCGTTGTCAATATTTGCAGGATTAGATGTCTTCAGGATGTTTTACAACATTAGATTGGGATTTTCGTTTAATAATAATAATCCATTCATATATTTGTCATAATTTATCCATACATTGGTACACTATAGCGGAATGAAAAAACAGGCCCAAGCTCAAAACTATTTCTATTCAATTACCAGTTTCAGTTTAATAAAATGTCAAAAGTATGGGCAGTTCACATCACAACAAGAAATTTCACTTTTGAATTCTGGAATGAACTATATAATTCTTTATTGATTCTCTATCACAAATGACAATGTACTGCCAGGTCTTACAAGACCCATTGCATACTAACACTACATTATAATGGAAACTTGACAAAAATTGAAATACAAATCTCAGTACCCTTTTTTGAATTATTTTATTACAGGATGTTGATTTGTATTTCAATTTTCACATGAAATACATTGATTATCGTGAATTTCACATGAGATTTGTATTTCAATTTTTATTACAAGTAGCTCTGAACAGAAAAGAGACAAAAAATTCAACGTATTAAGAACAGAGAATAGATATTTAGATAAGTAGAAAACTTCTAGAAACAAAGAGTAGAACCTTTATTTTAATACATAATAGAAATGAGAATACACCTACAATTCGATTTTTGATTTGGATAGATCATGAGTGGAATAATATTATTTGAGGATGAGCTCCAAATCAGGTATCAAAATGTCCGAATCAGAACAATCGCCAATATTATTACACTTTTTAACCCAGAAATTTTCCCTTTGTAGCCCTGTAGCCGCTACGTAACATTGTTTCATCTGATTGGAGAATTGAAAAAACTTTTAGTTGAATAAATTTGAATCTGAATTTGTTCCTTTTCATTATTTGTTGTGGTTTTTAACAGTTTTTATGACTATTTTTTTTGGAATTTTGGAGATGTGTAGTCACGGCCAATGACAGTGGTGCTCATCTTGAATTAGTCAACAGCAAATAATGGCCAATCGTAGGGCTTCACTCATCCCATACATTCTTCTGCTCAATGTTCAAGCTTATAGTTTACCAGAGATTGATAAATCATATGACAACCGAAGCTAGTAACTCAAATTGTTCTAATTTATATAATAATCCAATTTTTAAATAATTAAAGACTGAAAATTTTGTGAAGTAAACAACTACAAGACTCAACCTATTTCGGACTATGTGTAACCTTATGTAAATTTGGGAGAGGAGTAGGACAAGGTGACGTCTTATTTTGTTCTCCCTATCATTTTGATGATATACCTTATGGTATCAATCAAAAAAGAATAAAGAATTAATCAATATACAGTAGTTTTGACAATATCAAGTGATTTTAATTCAATATGAATATCTACCATAACATCACCTTCACAACGGCTCATTATTGCTAATTGAAAACTATTGCTAATTAGTAAATTTGATGACAGATTGAAATTTTATATCCTAAAATGAATCCACTTAGCCAGTTACACACACATCGATGTTTGCTCGTACGATATTTTGCCGTCCTAATGAATTCCATCAGATTAAACGGAACTTGACACACATCATCTGTTTGAAATCATCTGTTTAATCCAATAGAATTTATAAGGACGGCAAAATATCGTACGAACAAAAATTGATGTGTGTAGCTAGTCTAATACATGAACTTTTTCATTGAGCGTCTATTACTAATCAACTGCCAAAAGGAGAAAAAAAGCAATGAAATAGAAAAACTTTATGCGATATTCAAAATTATTTGTTGTATTTTAGGAGAAACATCCGTTCAATTTTAATCTGCTGCAGAGTACTAGGCCTACTGGTTGTGAATTAATGAATGAGTGAGCGAGAGAAGTAGTATGGATAGAGTGAGATGCAGGAGGAAAAGATTCAACAAAAGGAACCTTCATAGTCTGGTGAGACAGAAGACCTTTTGCTTCGCTTTCCTTGCCTTACAGATTTGAAGGTTTTCATTAATAAGGAAAGTGTGTCAGGGTATCAGTCAGCAAGGAGAAGAAAAGTTGACCTTTACATAATTGGAATAATGACAACTGGAAGATCTTGAATTTATATGCTAATTATTATAAAGAGGTTGATTAGATAACTTTATGGAACAAGAAATCAGAATCTATGCTACTGGACAACATGAAACATTTGAAATGCTGCTAAGATTAGTAGAATAGCCAAAAAATATTGTACTTTATTGAAAAATTAGTAGTAAATAGATAAATGAATAACCCGTGCATTGCTTACTTGAACAAAAATTTTAAATCAAAAGCTATACAATTCAAAAGGCAATAATCAGCAAATTATATATAGTAATCATTTAGTTTAATCAACTATTATTATATAAGCTTAGACTCTAGATTATTAATTTTTTTTATACATTGTTATTTGGCAATAGAAGCTATTATTATTATAATTATTAGTAATAGTCATACTTAAATTGTAGCTATACGGCATGATGAGGAAATAATTAAGTAATTTAAATAGAAATGTAGTCTTATATTGGTAGTACTTTATAACAAAATTAGTAATAGTCATACTCATATTGTAGATACGGCATGATGAGGAAATAGTTAAGTAATTAAAATAGAAATGTAGTCTGAATAAAAAAAGTTGTCATTTTGAATTGAACGAACAGTTGACCAAATATCAGTGTCGCCAGATTGTGTGATATTGTGTAAGATTCAGCAGAAGAATGAATAGTATGAGTGAAGCAAGTAGATTGGTCATTAGCTTTTGTCCAATGGTGATTGAGCTCTACTCTCATTGGCCGTGTCTTGGACTCACTGTACTTGGACCTATCTAGAATCGGCCAATGGCAGTAGAGCTCAGCCTGCATTGGACAACAGCTACTGACCAATCGTACGGCTTCACCCATACTGTATATTTTGCGGCTCAATGTTTGAGGTTTTAGTTTACAAGGGATTGATAATTATCGTGTAGAAATTGAATTAGAATTATGTTTGAAAACTACGTTTGAATAAATTGATGGTTCTGATAAAATCAAGACGTTTTCATTTAATTGAGCAAAAGGAAAAAGGCATTGTCCCCGATTATTATTGATTTGGAAGATTACAATAAATTTGTGGTTTTGACAAAATCAAGTAGCTTTATTCAATCAAGCAATAGAAAAAAGACATTATCCACAGTTATTTGATTTGAAAGGAGTTGCATTTTTCACGAGTTTTAAATTTGATCAATTTTGTGTTTGATCAAAGTTGCAATTCCACCCAATCTGATAACGTTGCTAGTTCTATGGCTGGAGGTCCAAGTCTCAACTTGTTTTTTATTTTTCAGATGGGAACAGTGTTCTATTTCAGTTTTGTTTCAGTTGAGGTTCGAGAAGTTTAAATTATTGTAGATAATCTGTTGAACATTTTTCATGATATTTAAAGTAGATTTGAAAACACAAGAAAATAACCTTCTCTGGCAAATGCAAAAATATAACAGAAATTATGAAAATCGACTGATAATGCGTCGTTATATCATAATATTGAGTTATCATTAATTTATCTTACATATACAATCTTCTTGCTTCTCTTCTATTCTTACCACTGTTTATGAATATATTATTCTACCCTCTTTCTCATATAAATGTTTTTCAAACTATATTATTTTTTCAACACTTCTGATGATTACAATGATTTTTGCTTCATAAACACAATTTTTGACTTCAATGTCCTCTATACTCCCTCTGCCAAGACGAGTAGCCGAGTGTGAAAAGAAGAACATTAATAGAACCAACCACAAGAGAGAAGAGCAGCAACAAAAAGGATGAGACAGACGAATAGGAAAGGAAGAAGAAAAGAAGAAGGAGGTGTAGAACGAGAACGAGAGGAATGAGAGGGAAAAGGAGAATAAGAAGAACACTAATAAGAAAAAGGTGAGGAAGAAGAGAAACAGGAAAATGTAGAATACTATGAAGTGAAAGAGGAGGAAGAAGATGAAAAGAAGAGAAGGAGAAGATAAATGAGAATAACTGAAAGATGATTATGAACAAGAAGAAACAGAATAACAAGAACGAGCAGAATAGCAAAAATATCAAGAAAAAGAAATAGAGAACGGATGGGAAGAAGGAGGAGAAGAAGAAGGAGGAGGATAAAGAGAGGAAGAAGGAGGAGAAGAAGAGGAAGACGACGACGACGAAGAAGAAGAGGAAGAAGAAGAAGAAGAAGAAGAAGAAGAAGAAGAAGATGATGAAGATGAAGAGGAAGAAGATGAAGATGAAGATGAAGATGAAGATGAAGATAAGGATGAAGATGAAGATGAAGATGAAGATGAAGATGAAGATGAAGAAGAAGAAGAAAAAGAAAGATACGAGTAAGAAGATGATAAAGAAGAGGGAAGAAGATGAAGAAGAAGAAGAAGAAGAAGAAGAAGAAGAAAAGAAGAGAAGAAGAAGAAGAAGAAGAAGTACGTAGTCCAGTGGAGTGAGTTAGACTCTGGAAAGACGAAAGGAGGAAATCCTTGAAGAAATGCAATGGAATGGTGTTAAATGTTGTATTGGAGGTGAGGATAAGCGGCTGGAGATATTGAATATCGTGATGAAAGGAAGAGGAGAGAAGAATACCACTTATTCTGTCTGCAGCGGCGGGCGGAAGCATCCAAGGCTGGCCCTATGCCTATCCACGGTGCGGAACGCCGGTCCGCCGCTAACCTCCACTGAATGAGCAAGAGAGAGCAAAAGATATTGGCGAGACAGACGGCAAAAGGACAACGGAGAATAAGGAAGAGGAATTTATAGTGAGAAAGTAGAGGACAGTACTGTTTCCAAACACTAATAGTATTGATTATCCATATTGACGCATATCCATTTTATTTTATCTACTGTACATTATCCTCTACAGCATATGGTTTTTTTACTTTCCTTGCCCTATTATCATAGGTAAGGAAAGTATTGCATTCCGAAAAAAGTTAAGGTACCCCAATTTCTAAATTTCTATACGTTTCAAGGTCCCCTCAGTCCAAAAAAGTGGTTTTTGGGTATTGGTCTGCATGTGTGTGTGTGTGTATGAGTGTATGTGCGTCTGTGTACACGATATCTCATCTCCCAATATTTGAAATTTGGAACTTAAGGTCCTTCCCCTATAAGGATCCGACACGAACAATTTCGAACAAATCCAATTCAAGATGGCGGCTAAAATGGCGAAAATAGTGTCAAAAACCGGGGTTTTCGCGATTTTCTCGAAAACGGCTCCAATGATTTTGAACAAATTTATACCTAAAATAGTCATTGATAAGCTCTATCAACTGCCACAATTCTTATATCTGTAAAAATTTCAGGAGCTCCGCCACATCTATGCAAAGTTCGATTTCAGATTCCCAATTATCAGGCTTCAGATAAATTTAAACAAGAGTTTTGAGTGGAAAAGATTAAGCATAAAAATCTCTACAATTAATGTCCAGTAACATTTTCACTAAAATTGAAAATAAGAGAAAATGTTATTATTTCAATTGCAAACTGTTGGCAACTGTTGATTCTATTAAATCATTCACTATGAAGAGATAGCAGACTTCGTGTGTCTCCAGCGTTATTGTCCTGTCACCAGCTGGCAGATCTTTGAATAGTGGACTTGAGATGCGCGGGAACACTTGCGACGGGTGATAAATTTTCAAAACGGTAAAGTTGCGTGTGAGTGCGCCACACCAGATTTTATTGATATTTTACTTTCTGTTTTCAAGTGCATCAAGAAATCACTCCACTACTTCTACTCAAGGTGACACTGTAGTGACCAGTAATTATGTTCTTTTCTTAATGTTAATTTAAACTAGGTTCAACTCAGGGTCCAACCTGAGATGACATATACTTATTCTTTTATATTTTTATAACTTATATCTTTAATGGTTTCTACCTGATTCTCCGCACTAAATAGGACTAAATATCCAAACTTACTTTCGAATATTCAATAGTTTCAACCTGTGTTTCCGTATTTATTTTCTGTAATTTCAATCAGAAATCTTGATCATTGTCAAATCAGAGTGCTTTCCTTTCTAGTTACGCTGTTAATTTGTTTGGTAAAAATATTATCAACATCGTTACCCCGTAGTGTATCGACCTTAGTGCATGATAATAGTTTCGGCACTTCCGCCTCCGCATAGCATCCTTGACGAAGACCTCACTCAGGTGAGGAGGAAACAGCTTAAGGTGAGGAGGCCGTCCATCGGCCTCGACACTCGCACGCGCAACCACGCTCCCCACCACACAAAGAGAAATTAATTATAAGTCCTCATTATCATTGTCTTCACTGAGACAATACGGATGATCTTTTGAGTGAAATGTAGTTTAGAAACTATGTCACTCTTGTAGAACAGATTATCGAAGTTTAATTGTCTTGTTACCTGTTTGAAGGGTACCAAACACCCATTACATAATGAGGCCATTACCTTACAGAAAAGATGGCAAAATAGATAGTGATTTTGTGCAGATAAATAAATGAAGCTGTTTGTTCAAACCCCGTGTAAAACACATTATGATAAATGAAACCATATCTACAAGTAAGTTCAGCGTTAACTGTGCAAAGGCTAAAAATAAACTTTCCACTGGTGATATTTTTCAAAGTTTTTCGATTTGAATATCATTAAGAGAATGGAGGATTTATCCTCCATTGATTAATCTCTTACCGAATTTGAAGAGTTCTGTCCCAAAAATTTAAACTTAAGACGCTCATATCTCAAATGATCGGAAAAAATCTTATCCTGAGAAAACTTTTTCATTTTGATAGCTTGATGATATTACAAATCGAAAAAGTTTGAAAAATATCACCAGTAGAAATAAAACAAAATAAATCTTATAGCACCCTTTATTCTTTAAAAAACTTTAAAATATTCAACTATTAAAGTTTTTTACAAATGTTTTAAAAAAAGTTTTAAAAACTTTTAAATATTCAACTATTTAAAGTTTTTTACAGAATAAAGGGTGCTATAAAATTTATTTTGTTTTATTAATTTAAAAGCAGCCCATGTCAATAAGTGTTTCACCAGTAGAAAGTATATTTCTAGCCTTTGCACAGCCTTAAGTGAAGATGGTGCATATGACCCTTAATCCTCGTATTCTATTCATCGATATTGATGAATAAGAATTCATCAAGTTGGGAATTCAAAGAAGTTGGGGAGTCCGATTATTGAATAAACACATTTTCTCGAATTTCGAGCTTATTTTCAATTTTAGGTGAAAATGTCACTGAATATTAATTATAGAGATTTTTATGCTCAATGTTTCCCATTTGGAAGTTTTTGTTTGAATTGTATCTGAAGTCTGATAATTGGGAATCTAAAATCACACTTTCCATTGATGGGGCGGAGCTCCTGAAATTTTTACAGATATTAGACTTGTGGCAGTTGATAGAGCTTATCAATGGACTATTTTAGGTATAAATATGATCAAAATCGTCGGAGCTATTTTCGAGAAAATCGCAAAAAATCCGGTTTTTGACAACATTTTTGCCATTTCAGCCGCCATCTTGAATTGGATTTGTTCGAAATTGTTCGTGTCGGATCGTTATAGGGGAAGGACCTCAAGTTCCAAATTTCAAGTCATTCCGTTTATTGGGAGATGAGATATCGTGTACACAGACGCACATACACCCACACACACACACACACACACACACACACACAACACACACACCCACCAACAACACACACACACACACACACACCCACACCACACACAGACCAATACCCAAAAACCACTTTTTCTGAATCAGGGGACCTTGAAACGTATAGAAATTCAGAAATTTGGGTACCTTAATTTTTTGGAAAGCAATAGTTTCCTTACCTATGGTAATAGGGCAAGGAAAGTAAAAATGGTCAATCAGCTATCATTCCCTATGTTATTCTGATATACTGTTGAATTTTCCTATGATATTTTCCTTCCTATATTCCTTAATTTCCATTTTCCTGATTCCAATCTAATTCTGGATGAACGAGATCATGCTCTTCCCTGAGTAAGGCCAAGTTGAGGAAGAGTTTGAAAAGAGTTATTCAGATCAAAGAATCTCAGTTTAAGTGTTTCAAGCTATTACAAGAGTTAAGAGAGGAATCACAATTGAACGTTATTCAATTAGACATTGTCGGTTTTCTCTCTCTCTCTCTCTCTCTCTCTCTCTCTCTCTCTCTTCTCTCTCTCTCTCTCTCTTCTCTCTCTCACTCTCTATATAATTATTTCACTTTATTATTTTTCTGTCTTTTTTCTCTCGAATATTAATATTTATTAAAACTTTTACAATATTTTCAATCATAAATAAATCCTTAGTTTAATCAATTAAATTAACGTTTTGGTAGCGAGTTAGTGGGAGGGATATTAATTCTTTCCGTAGAATGGACATTGATATTTCCAAAGCTCCGCCAATTTATGTAGCCTAGATGCATCAGAATATAATTATCTATAGTTATTATATTACAAATAGCTTTTTCATATCATATACAGTTCAATAATTACTTTCTTAGGCTATATTATGTAAATTCATCTATAATCTTGCTGTATTGTAAGCTATTGTATATAAGTGTATAAGCCAGTATATATTGTAATCTACATAAATAAAGTACTAAATCACTCAATCTCTCTCTGTTTGTTGACAGTTTTGGACTGTGAGGAAAATGGTTCGGAACGCACCAGAAGCTGTGTTTAAGCCAGTATATATTGTAATCTAAATAAATAAAGTACTCAATCAATCAATCAATCAATCTCTCTCTGTTTGTTGACAGTTTTGGACTGTGAGGAAAATGGTTCGGAACGCACCAGAAACTGTGTATAAGCCATTATATATTGTAATTTACATAAATAAAGTACTCAATCAATCAATCTCTCTCTGTTTGTTGACAGTTTTGGACTGTGAGGAATATGGTTCGGAACGCACCAGAAACTGTGCGTTCACTCATCAAGATCCCTCTTATCACCCACTCACGATCCCAATGCTTATCATCATCGTATCATCCTCAGTAAAAAATACACATCAATTTTCGTTCAATACTAATCAACGAAGCAGACTAGTATTAAGAGAGTAAGAGGAGTGCAATGAAAGTACTATATTAAAGAGGCAAGAAGGAGGATGGAGAAGTATGATTGTAAAGTAATAGTAGGCTATATTTCGCATCTAGAGCAGAAAATGAGATTTTTCCGGCTCGAAATCGGTTTTCAAGTCCGAGTCAGTAGGCCGAGGACTAGAAAAGATTGAGAGCCGGAAAAACATTTTTGACCGTGGTGCGAACGCTATTTTTCGCCACACACAAAAATAAACAATAATATATATGAGAATAGTTGTTTACTAAGCACTTCCGAAAGGAGAAGTGGAAGGTGATAGCTCTAGCAAATCTGAGGTAATCTGAATATCAGGAAATTGTCCAAGTATTTTTATTTTTTCTGATTTGTCTAAATAACCTAAAAGATGATGTTCAATTATGTAGGAGGTTGAGTTTATACTTTTTTATTCTTTCAAATGACAATAAGATGATATTATTATAAATGTTTTCATTATTGAATAATGAACACAAATTATGAAAAGTTTCTTGATCAGCTGTTTTTTGATCACCTTTCTTAGTTCCATGTCAGCGGCTGGAAAGGGTACTTTTTCCGGCCTAGGCCGGAACGAAACCTGTTCTGACGTCAGACGAGAGTCGTCTGCAAACAATGTCTTTCAGATCTACGTAGGGACTGGAAAACAGCTGCTTTCTGTGCAGTGTGGCGAAAACTTCTTTGGTAGAAAAGACGATAACAAAGTGGAGTAAAAAATAAGATCAGCGTGTAACAAATACTATAAGATAAAAGAAGCAGAGAAAATGAGAGATGAGAGATAAATTATGTGTATAAAGTAGAATAACAGTGTCAAAATTGGAATAAAGTTCACGCCAATAAAGATACAGTCGAGGATGCAGGATGAACCGATAATGTTGTTGAAGAAGGGGGATAAGAAAGAAAACCTATGAGAGAAGGAGAATAGAAAGGAGAAATATATACGAGAGGAAAAGAAGGGTACCTAGTGGGTGTATGTAGGACAGACCCTTCACTGCGGTGTGGAGAGAGAGAGACTGTTACGTAAGACGAGTGAAGTTGCCCCACAGGACCCCAATGGGTGCACGTTAGTTAGTGAAGTAGTGAAGGATAGACAGACAGCACTGCCGATCTGCACTGGTGAAAGTGAATGAATATTGGCCGCCGTTGCGCGTGCACGAGTCACTTTGCGCAATAATGTAGAGTAAGAGAAAGACAACGAGAGAGAGGCAGATATCCTGAGAGAGATAAGGCCCACTTTCACCCGACCCAAAAAGCTCGGAACCTTGAGACCCAATGGTCCGCTCTCCTTGCTCGTCCGATCTGAATTGAAGTCTTTGAATTTCAATGACTGAAAAGTTAATAATAAAAATGGAATAAATATAACAGAATCCGATTTAGGACGGAGAAGTCCTTGTAAAAGTAAAAGTCCACGCACAAAACAAAAAATTGTAAATGACAGGGAAACTTCAGAAATATGAGGATTCAAGTTAAATTAGAACTCACAAATAGTGAGTAGGTTTTTGATTTTGTATTAAAATTTTTTAAATAAGTGCAATATTTCTAAAGTTTTTAATTTATTGTGATACATTCTGTGACTCATTTAGAGTTAAAAATCAACCTTCAAAATTTTAAATCATCATTCCTGGACCGAAAATCAAGTAACGAAGCAGTGTGTGATTACATATATAACCTTATCTTTCGGACAACATTAACATTTTATCAAAATTTTTGGAGAGAAATGGTTCAGGCTCAGCCTAGTTTTCCTCCAATGTCATAATTGTATTATGATTATAGTATACAATAAATGGAAAAAAAATTAGGAAAATATTTTGATATTCACAATTTTTGGAAAACATTTTGATGATCACACTTTGTGCTGTTGGGCTGCTATAGATGTAATCTGATGCTCCAATGAGATTCGGCTAACTTCAGAAAATACGAGGATTCAACTTGAATTTAATAAAAATTCTTCATTGATTGATACAATAAGTACACATCATCAAAATTATTTTTTCTCTCCCTATCATTTTTGATGATGTACTTATTTATGTATAAATTATGTTCATATAGTGACCATTCACTTTTATCTTTACATTCCGTGTTTCGAAAAGACGTCGGTCTACTCCATAGTTGGCTAGGTATTTTTCCTCTCTTTTTCCTTTTCAGCACACCTCACCATGAAAACATGTTTTTGCATTCTATTGAAACTTTTTTGTATTTTGATTTCTTTTATGTATTTTGTGTTGAATTGAATAAATTATTGATTGATATCATATTACTATCATTTACCTATAAATTTGTAACCATTACTCATTTGTAATCATTAGGTCGTTCTGTGTGACTGCTTGCAGACTGTGGAATAGCTTACCCGCGTCTTTGAAGAGTGGGAGAGGCGGACACTGTTCGGCGCGGAGGTCTTGGCGTGGCTGAGGGAGGGCGATCGGGGCATAGGTTGAGGAGGTGTGTATGTGTGTGTGTGTGTGTGCGTGGTGTGTTTGCGTGTGTGAAAGGTGTGTGTTTGAGTGAAATTTTATTGTTTCTTGCTTAAAAAAACTTTTTTCCTAATTTTTTTGTAATTTGAAAAAAAATTCAGTCTAAAATATAAATTACAGTAATTATACAGTAATTATTTTTTTTGTGTAGTTGAGAAGTTGATATTGTGGTAATTATTCATATTGAATGAAAAATACTAAGAAATTGTCAAAAAACCACTGATTTATTGATAATTAGAAAGACCGGTTTCGGTTATTACACCATATCAATAAATCAGTGGTTTTTTGACATTTCTTAGTCTTTTTCATTCAACAGTAATTATTCTAAATTAAATAATTTTTTTCCAATTAATATTGATCAATACTTTTCTATCATATTACTTATTATTATATTTAAGAGATTATTTGCTTATGTTGTTGTGATCTAAATGCATTAGAATTGTATAGGAGGGTTAAGTGGAAGAGAGGGCCGGTTGCGCCCTAACTGCGCCTTCCAGGTTAAAATAAAGACAGCCTATCTATCTATCTATCTATTTATTTACTCTAACCAAAATATTATTGTTTAGCTAGAATTACAATACACTTTGTACTAGAAAGAAACAATTTGGTTCATATTTTGACCTTTGACATTTGAAGAGACACGGAAAATGAGAATCTAGGCTATTTTATGCTTTTCCATTACCAATCCTCATCCTATACATTGATTATAAATTAATTTATTCGATTAACTAGGCATGTAATCGAATAAATTAATATTACAAATTTTTTATTCAATTTGCACGGCATGTAATCGAATCAATTAAGTTTCTAATTGTTGTAATACTACTTCCGACCGAACTGATGACCAGATTCCAATGAGTGATCATTGAAGCATCTCAAGAAACCAGTGGCCCAATTCAAAGCCAGGCAACTGGTAAGTCCCTGACAAGGAAGGTTAGTCAGTCTACCCCCTCCCCTCCTGCAATGATGTTATGCTAAGCAGCACTCTCACCAGAAAATAAAGCGAAGGGAGAGTCAGTCGAAACTTTGTGAAGCATGGCATTCATGTCCTTGTAACATTTTTGGCGCTTTCCTGGCCAAAATCGTACCACTGTAATCTCTAAAGATTTGGAGTTAAGATTTGGAGATAGATGTGGTATATCTATACAAATATTCATACACCATATGAATCTACGTTATAGAATCTACGTTTATACATAAGGCTTATCAATTTATTTGAACATAATGGTCCGGCTGCACAACGGCCGATTAAATTTAAACTATTAATTTCACAAGAACCAATCAGAGGAGGCGTTTTTGAAGAGACGGCTTCTCTGATTGGTTCACGTGGAATTAATCACGGTGAAAATTTAACCGACTGTTGTGCAACCCGCACTCTGTGTACGATTCTGTGAACAAAGTGCAAATTATAGAAGATCCCATCTCTCTCTATGGTAATGACGGTGGTGACAAGTTGTAGGAATAGAGGAACAAGAAGAAGAAGGAAAATGGTGGGGAGAAAGAAGAAGAAGAAGAAGAAGAGAACGACGCTAACCAAAGCAACATACAAAGGGTAAAGGAGGGAGCAAAAGAAAAAGTGAAGTACGAGGATGAAAAGTGAGAATAGAAAAATTAGATGGTGGAAATTAAAAAATTAATGAACTGGATAGAAGATGAGGAAAAGAAGGAAAAACGAAAATGGAGCAGGAGTGGATGGAGCAGGAAGGACAGAAAAATATTATAAGAAGAAGGGACCGTAGAATAGAATAGAATGACTGCCTTTATTTTTGACCTAGGAGGGCGAAGTTAGGGCGCAGTCGGCCCTCTCTTAAACTTAACCCTCTTGAGAATGAGAGAAAGGAACAGAACAGAATCAGCAAGTGTGAAGTGGTAAAAGGATTACAAAATTGCAGCATTAGTCGCGAGGTGCTGAGGATGATTGAGCAAAAAATTGAAAGGTGAAAGAGAAGAATCGAGGAATAATAGTAGAAGAGAAAGGAGAAGACAAAAATGTGAAATGATAATTTTTGGGGAAACAGAGGTAGGAAAATGAATTACAGTTACAAGTAAATGGATAACGTGTGAAAAGTGGAATATTGAATGAAGAAGACTAAGAAATTGTCAAAAAACCACAGACTTAGAAACAAAGTATCAATAAATCTGTGGTTTTTTTCACAATTTCTTAGTCTTTTTCATTCAATATGAATAATTACCACAATATCAACTTCTCAACTACACAAAAAGTAAAAGTGCAATAATTGAGAAGGTTAGTGAAAGGGGAGAATGTGAAGCTGGTTAAGAAGTATTGTGAAAATATTATTGTTATTTGAAGATTTCAGTAGCTTGGAAACAAAAATGAGAAGAAGAAGAAAAAGAAGAAGAAGAAGAAGAAGAAGAAGAAGAAGAAGAAGAAGAAGAAGAAGAAGAAGAAGAAATGCATTGTACATTCTACAAGATTGAAAAGATGGATAAATAGATAAATAGTTTTGATGCATACATCATTTCAGCTGACAACTGGCCACATTACACATTCGAGAAACATAATAAATTATTGAATAATATATTATACTAGTAGTTCTGTGAACAGTAGACCTCACGCAGTATTCTCATCCACAAGTACCTGATTGAAACTATAGACCTTATGGAAATACAGCAATAGACTGGCTTCTCCACACATCTGTGTAATCACTTGTCAGCTGATTTATGATGAATAATTCTATAGTCTGATTTTTACTCTAATATTGGCGTATGAAGGAGGCTCCTTTTTCCTTTTATATTATCCTTGAAATGCAAAATTTCCAAAAACCTTGTATTTACGTCGACGCGCAATTAAAAAAGGAACATACCTGTCAAATTTCATGGAAATCTATTACCACGTTTCGCCGTAAATGCGCAACATATAAACATATAAACATTCAAACATTCAAACATTTAAACATTAAGAGAATAATTCTATAGTCTGATTTTTACTCTAATATTGGCGTATGAAGGAGGCTCCTTTTTCCTTTCATATTATCCTTGAAATGTAAAATTTCCAGAAGAAGAAGAAGATAATGAAGAAGAAGAAGAAGAAGAAGAAAAAGACGAAGAAGAAGAAAAAGAAGAAGATGATGAAGAAGAAGGTGATGAAGAAGAAGATAATGAATTTTGATATGAATGATGATATCAATTCGAGGCCAGTTAGCTACTTGCGTTCTTCTCGAATGCTCTCGTCTACTCCTGTTCGAATTCTTCTTCTCGTTTTCTCGATCAGAACAGCAGGGTCTTCTTGTTCACCCTGACACCGTCAACCGTCAGCTACAAGAGCCACAAGTCTTCCGCGATTATCATAGCGTGCCATTCCATTCCTACGCATACGCACACTATACACTATAATATAGTGTTATGTATAGTGTTATACTGGATACTTGATCACGTTTTACTATTACAATGACATCATGTTCATTATTATCTTCTAAATATAGAATAAGTTTATCATTTATATCAATTACAATAAATTATTATTAAATAAAGAATAGAATTACTTTTTTATTTGTGGACTTGGTGAAGTTAGTGAGTGATGTCATAGAAAAAACATTACACATTATTTATCTTCTGATAGAGTGGACCTCCATGGTTAGCCAACTGCCACGATAGCTTCCATCTCGGTATCACTAATGCATGGGGTCTAAACTTTTGTCCAATATAGATTATTGGTATTAACACCTTTTGATAGAAAACAAACCTTCTAAATAAGATATTCACTCGAACTTGAAATGAGACAAATCCCATTTTTACTTTCCTTGCCCTATAGGTAAGGAAAATATTGCTTTCCGAAAAAATTAAGGTACCCTAATTTCCAAATTTCTATACGTTTCAAGGTCCCCTGAGTCCAAAAAAGTGGTTTTTGGGTATTGGCCTGTGTGTGTGTGTGTGTGTGTGTGTGTGTGTGTGTGTGTGTGTGTTGTGTGTGTGTGTGTGTGTGTGTGTGTGTGGTGTGTGTGTGTGTGTGTGTGTGTGTGTGTGTGTGTGTGTGTGTGTGTGTGTGTGTGTTAGTGTGTGTGTGTGTGTGTGTATGTGCGTCTGTGTACACGATATCTCACCTCCCAATTAACGGAATAACTTGAAATTCGGAACTTAAGGTCCTTACAATATAAGGATCCGACACGAACAATTATTTCGATCAAATGCAATTCAAGATGATGGCTAAAATGGCGAAAATGTTGTCAAAAACAGGATTTTTCGCGGTTTTCTCGAAAACGGCTTGAACGATTCTAATTAAATTTATATCTCGAATAGTCATTGATAAGCTCTATCAACTGCCACAAGTCCCATATCTGTAAAAATTTCAGGAGCTCCGCCCCATCTATGCAAAGTTTGATTTTAGATTACCAATTATCAGGCCTCAGATACAATTGGAACAACAAATTTTGAATAGAAAAGATTGAGCATGAAAATCTCTACAATTAATGTTCAGTAACATTTTCACCGAAAATTAAAATAAGCTTGAAATTTGAGAAAATGTGATTATCCAATTGCAAACTGTTGGCAATAATTATTGTTGATTCTATTATATCATTCACTATTATTATTATTATTATTATTATTATTATTATTATTATTATTATTATAAATTCACTATGAAGAGATAGCAGACCTCGTATGTCTCCAGCGTTATTGTCCTGTCACCAGCTGGCTCAGATCTTGGAATAGTAGACTTGAGATGCGTGGAAACACAAACGTCAGGTGATCAATTTTCATAACGGCAAGGAAAGTTGTGTGAGTGCGCCACACCAGATTTTTATTCTTTGTAGCATGTTATGATGGTCCTAACGTATGATCGACTTTTAAGAGCCAAAAGTCTCAAGCCTTTGTCATTCATGATTGTGAAATTTATTTGAATATAGCGAGTTAGATTTTCTTATGAACCTCTTTTCCCATTTATTTGCTGTAGTTTCACACTTGATCGCTCGTAAATAAATAGCTAGTGAGCCCTCTGGACTGGAGAACTCGCTCAAAATGTCACTGACAGCTGCCTGTCGTTTCATTGAAATCTCCGTTTGAAATCACTAACTCCATTATTGATTTTTTCCGCTATATTGGAATATTTATGCTATCTTCCCTCTATGGTAATGTCCACTCTATTAATTGAATAGGAAATAGGTCTGTGCCTACAGTCACAAAACATTGAGCATACAAGGCCACAATTTCTTAGTCTCCATTGAGTCACGATAAACGATTTTATAGATTTTCAGTTTTGAATAAAGTAGCTTATTAATTGATTTGATTTTTTCGCGGAGGATGATGCCCACATCAGCTTAAGAATTGTGCGAGGGCAATAAAACTGATAATGAGAGATGAGTGTACCAACAACTGAAGGTGCGTTTTGAACCACCGGGAAGTGACGTTTTCCTCATAAAAATGGCATTAACAGGAGTTCGGCTCCTCAAATAGTCACCCTTACAACGTAAGTGGCAGGCAAGGATGGTTTATAGCACTATTCTATACACTATTCTATATAGCACTATAGTCTATACACTATTCTTGAGTGGCAGGCGCCTAGATTTGAACTTATCTTATCGATAGTTTATCAGCGCGACCACGATGTCAATCGGTTTCACAAATACTTAATATTATTTACTGTATTTAAATTTAATAAATGATCTCTATTGCAAATTACGTGGCTTACATCAATTTTCATTTTAACTACTTCTACTCTAATATAATATATCTATTTATATTAGATTTTTCTTATCGTAAGAAATAAAAAAATTACAACATCTTAGAGTAATACCATAGAGAAACAATAGCGTAAGTAGATATCCCATGGTATCGGGCGTTTAAGTCGCAACTTTTACTGTTACCTCAAACCGCTAGTTCATGTCATTCTTACCCGTGAAGCTGTGTGACACTGGTAGTCTCTCATATTGTGCCGTTCTTACACTCTCACCCCAACAAAACAGTAAAATTCGACAATAATCAACAGTAATCGGCTTGAGATAACAGTAAAAGTTGCGACATAAACGCCCGATACCATGGGATATCTACTTACGCTATTGTTTATCTATGGTATTACATAATAAAAGCAAATTTGACAACATGGGAAAATACAATTACAAAATGAAATGAATTGCTAATAATTTGCATCTCGAGGTACTAGACCTGTTAGAGATGGTAATATAAATATAAAAATGTATTACAAAATTAGCGCTAAAAAGTAGTTACTGAGGCCGACAGTCGCATATGGAGTGACACATATTACATAGCAGAATCGATGATTTATCAATTCTAGCTTGGAGGTGTATTATCCACTTCTACTTAGAATAAAGCCTCTGTGTTTGTCCCAGATCAACTAGTGAATATTTTCAAAACTATAACATCGGATTGCATAGAACTGGCAGTCAAATTCTGACCTTGGCACTTGCATATTACCTGAATAGCAGGTATCAACTGCAACCTGCAATTACATTTCGAACAATGGAGGAAGAGTAAAACAACATGCGAGATAAGTGCAAGTTTGCCGATAATAATGCTGGAGAAAGAGCATCAATTTGATGGCTGTGTCCTTGCTGGGGGCGACGGCTTTTCAAGGCCCCCTAGGCTGGAGCCCCCCGAGACGAGCCTCCGATAATTGCAAATGTTCTTGAATTGAAGGTCTCCGACATCCGACAACAACCAGCTTTCTCGATTGCTGCTGTAGTTGCTTTCAAGAGTGGCGAGAAATGCACAAGAAATTAAAAGTGAACGAGAGACCTTGAGATCGGTTGAGTGAGTGGAACGAAAATGACTGCCGAGAAAACTTTATGACTTGATTTTATTAGAATCTTAACATATCATATCAAGTTACTAGAAGGGTTCTTGTACTTGGTACGAGAATTAAAAGATGAATAATTAAAAATTCGACTGAGTCACTTTCGATGTTGTAGAACCGTTCCATAATGAAATGAAAACACACATAGAACTGTAGAATTTGACAATAATGTCTGTTTTTATTTCATGATGAATAGTTTATTTTTGAGTGATAGCTGTAAGCAAAGTTATTCAGAAATGGGCTCCAGCTTTTCAGCTTTTCCTGAATTCCAGAAGCCTATGATTTTGATTTTTTCTCCACCATTTGTAGTTGAAGAGAATTAATTCACGCCTTGTGGGTTTTCCAATAATTATTCGCATATGAATGTTGTCAATCGGAAGACAACTTAGTTGAGTAATTTTTTTTTAGTTTAGTAAAAATAGAATCCTCAAAAATTTAGATTTTTTCGAAAATTTCACTTATTTTTACAAACTGCTACTCAGTACTTAAAAATAATAATAGAGTTGTATATTAGTCCAACATACATTGGTGCTTGCAATATAATATACAGAGTGGGTGAAAAGTCCGAGATCGGCTTAATATCTCATACACAAAGGTAATTTGACGGTGGGTGTGATGGGAAATCCTATTCAAATTGAAAAAAACTACTTTACTATGACTTTAAAAATCTGACCCGCCATCTTGGATCTGCCATATTGAATGCAACTTTATTCTTTCAAATAGGAAGGTGGTCATGCGATACATAATTTCGAAAAACCTCTTATTTTCGGTTCATTTTTCAGTTTTCACTATTTCCGCCAAATCCAATCATGGGACAAAAAGATTTGATACTGCCTTAGATTATAGAAGTCTGAATAAAATAGAATCATTTGGAGTTCTCTATCTTCAATGAGTATTTAGTTACATTTTTTTTTCAATAATGAGTAAAATTTCAAGTAGAAGTCAACTTCATGAATTCCAGCTTTTAATCAACAATATTTTCCGATTGTCATGATTCAATTGTATAATTAAAAATTCCTCTGAGTGTAATTTTGTGCTCTTCAGCCTGAGACCACGTAGAGCGCTGTGTCTTATATAGATTTCCAGGTACACCTGCTAACAATGCTTCTTGTATTTTGAAAATGACCTGATTTTCAGCTCCAACCATCATCATCTACTACATGCCCACACATTGAGATCTCGCACAATGATATAAGTTCATAAGATCACGTTCTATGAGAATCACCCATTAGATGCACTTAATTCAGTGGAGGGGCGCACATGAGGACACCTCAAGGATCAAAATTTCAAACAGACATAATTTTTGACACAATAATTGGATCTCCTTATACTACAGCTCAAGTACTCATTGGAGATGGAGGGCTTCAAATGATTTCATTTTATTCTGAATTTTATAATCTTAAACAAAGGCGAGAGCAAATTTTTCTGTCCGATAACCGGAGATGGGTTTGGAAACGAGCAATGGGTACGGTAGCGCGGCTGCGTCTCCTTCCCATAACCCGCGGAAATAGCTGAAAACTGGGAAATGAACCGAGAATACAAGGTCTTTGGACCACTATGTATCTAGCACAAGGAAAATTTGCATGTAAAAATTGGTTCTGGACTTCTCTAATATATCCAAACAATATACTCAAATACCAGAGCTACACAATATATAATATTCTTCATGTCTATATTGACTGAACTTCAGTCATTATATCAGCTCATTTAATTCAGAAACATTGGGGCACCAAACTTTACTCGTTATTTATTTATTGATAAACAGAACACAATAATTCTTCAAAATAATTGGGGAAGGACTAACAGGCACATCCCAAAACGGTTTCTTCCCCGAGTTTTTATTTATATACTATAAATAGTACAAAAAATAGGTTATGTTTCATACACTTGAATTCAGGTCAAATTTTCAGTCCAAACATTTTGAAAACAAAAAAGTTTTAGTTTAGATTGTGTACAAACCAAATTGAATAACGAAATAACACTCACTAATCACTTAAAACTGTAAAATAATGATTAACTTTGAAAATTCTAATATACTTTGATTTTGAATGATATACCATGTCATAACAGCAAATCAGATATTTTGATTAAGTTGATTAAAATTCCTAATTGATTAAGAGTCACGCAGCAGCTGAGTAGGCCTACATCTGCTAAAAAACGTTTTAAGGTTGAAGGATGAAAAAAATTAACTTTTTTGATGAATTTGGAAAAATTGAGAAAATATGTTTTTATTTTAAATATGATTATTATTTTCCATCAATAATGAATAATTTTACCTTTTCAAAACCTAATTTTTATATTATAAACCTACTATGTTCCAAATTTTGTGAAAATCGTTAGAGCCGTTTTTGAGATCTTTGGACATAAATAACCAGTTGAATAACCATATAAAAACCATATTATTAACCAAATATATACAGAAATTGCTCGCCTAATATAATAGGATTTTATTTGATGGAGAAAAGAGTGAGAATTAGTTTTCCTGTACGGATTTCAGTTCGTTCACCCATTCCTGCAAATAATATTCTTTGAAAAGAATTTCAACTGAGGATTTTCTAATGATGATTATCCATGTGCTCATAACAAAATCATGTATTATGCTTTTAAAAAATATATTCTTGTTCATATATTCAAAAAATATTCTTGTATTATGCTTTTAAAAAAAATATTCTTGTTCATATAATATGTAAATTTAGGTTTTCGATTCTCTAATAATGAAATTTCAATAATAAATTTTTCAATAATTCAATTTTTATTATTAAAAATTTTTCTTCTTTTGACTTGCTATGATTCATAAGGCATTGGGACAAAAGGCAAACCTCAAAAAGAGTTTGAAGTTCCCAATCTAAAAATCAACAATTCAGTTCCTAGTTGGAATCTAAATATTATTATTATTCTGTGGGAAGAATTTATTCTACAATTCAAAGCCAAGCAATATTCCTTGAACAATATAACAAAATAACACATCATGTTGTTCAATCTATAATGATAACAGCTGATACATTTGAAAATTGGTGAACTAGAACCCCAATAAATGGCGATTTTGCAATGCATCACGGGATTGCGTCATGACCAATATTAATTTCATATTATAGCTTTAATTTTTTATATGACGGTCAAGATCTTAGAATGCTTATTTTTTGAGTTTTATGCGAGAAACCAAAAAATGGTACCTTTAAACCACCCCCACCCCCTTAGCACAGTGGGTAGGGGTGGGGACTTTTGATGCTTACCCCCTTACTACCCTTAACAGAGCTGTAGGGTTTAAAATAATAATAATAATAATTGTCTTCCAAACAATTCCCTCTATACCTTTTTTGAGCATTCATTGCCTGGACTACATCCCTGAATTCCCATTTCCATTCCAAGACTTCAATTTCAAGGTAGGGATGGCAACGAAATATCGATATTTGTGAAAGATCGATATATTGCTTCCGATATATCGATATATTGACATCGATATCTTTATAACGATATATCGCTAATATCGATATATTCCTTCCGATATATCGTTCTGTCTTCGACTCTTCGTTGGCGTTCTCGTTCTTCGTTCTCGCGTTCATTTCATTCATTTTTCATCAATTCAAAAGTGTTTATAATTTTATAATTTCAATAAGTGTTTATATGATGAGTGGGCACATGATACTTGTGTATCAAGCTATTCTGTTATAGCTTTTTTGTAGGTAGGTTATGTATGTAGGTAGTTTGTAAGCTATAAAGGTTTTCCTTTTTATACATAGCCTAAATATAAAATGATAGTTTGTTGTCTGACTTGATACTACTGGTTTGCAAGCTACTCAATTATTTAAGGTGGTAGTTACAAAATCAGCAAAGTATGTCCAGTTATTATGGATTTTTTTAATGCATACCTAGTAGTTAGTGTTAGGAAATGTTGCATATTTGTAAGTGATTAGCAGGTATTGAGTCTGTACTGATCGATTATTTTGTATTACAGTATAGTAGGTACCTTCTTCATTCTACATCAATTTAATGTGTTTATATCTTCTATAATTTCAATAAATAATGTTCATATTATTACGATAAGTGAGCACACAAGGCCTATGTACCATACCCTATTAGATACTTTGGCTATTATGGCTCTTATTCAATATAGTAGATGATTATGGCCAGTAAATTGAGTGTTAATACTTTTGTAAATTTAAAATTCTCAATAAAATTCTCAGGAATGATTGTGTTATTGAATGAATTGGGCCTATTTCTACTGAATGATCCTCTCATTAATAATTTGAAGCATTAAATATTTTCAACTAAACTTCTCATCCACGCTAGCCTATAAATAAGAATTCATAATTTTTTCTAATGTATCCCACTGAAGACTGAAGTGTAGTAAACAAATAAATTAACAAGGTAATTTTTTCATGAACTTGGTGGTCCCAAAAACCTGTCCAATGGTTCGTTTCCTTATTTTTTGTGAGAGGCCAAAGGCCTGAACAAATATAATATTATGTTCTAGTAGTAAATAAATGAATAAACTCAAAGTTTCCTTCATCATAATTCTAAAATCTTATGTTAAAATCAATATATTGAATATTACAGTGTGTTTTGAGCAATACGTCCAAACAAAAGAGATTAAAATGATGTATTATACAATCACGTATACGAGTAGTATAATATTTTATCTCTAATATCGGGTTTATCGATATTTTGCTCCCGATATATCGTTACCATCGATACCTGCCTTACGATATATCGAAAAATCGATATTTGTAAAAATTTTGCCATCCCTATTTCAAGGGGGTAAAATGCATGTGCTGATCTGCTGAAAGATATGAATCATTATGATAGTACCCTCAGCAGAGTCCTTAATCATAATGATTCTCCAAAAAAAAATTTGTCTTTTGAAAAAGCTTACAACTATCACCTTGGTTGGAGCCCTTATCATACAAACGCTTCTGCAAAACTGTGGCGAGAGTTAGGAACTTTTCAGTTGATTTTCAATAGCAAATTCAATATCAATTGCACAGATATTTTGTCAGTAAGTACACTGCACATCAAAAAATGTTTGTCTATTGTAAAACTTGATGAATAACTTTAAACATTTGATTAAAAGCCCTGATAAAACAGAGCTTACGGAAATTTGAGTAGAGAAAAGCTTAATGTAGTTGTAGATTGAACGCTAGATAGCGCTGGCAACTATTTATGATACGGAACAAAAGTGATACTGTATCATTCAAGCAACAGAACCAGCCGATGCGCATACATACTCCACTATGCTATAGTGAGGTCCACGTTAAAATGACAGTATTTGATCAACTTTGGTGTTGCTATCCTTGTCTATTATTCGACAAAGCAGGTATTACTATCCTTTTCTTGCTCCACAACGATGCCAAATCTGTTTTTGACAATGTAGAAAGATAATAAATCTAGATGCCAAATCTTTTTTTGACAATGAAGAAAGATAATCAAGGCAGAGAATCGGCAACGCTGTTCTCCCATCTCAATCCACTGTCATTATAACGTGGATCTCACTATAGAAGAAGCATTTCTACAGCGAGACGCGCGTCAGAGGAGAGAATTATTTTTACTTTCCTTGACCTATTACCATAGGTAAGGAAAGTATTGCTTTCCAAAAAAAATTAAGGTACCCCAATTTCTAAATTTCTATACGTTTCAAGGTCCCCTGAGTCCAAAAAAGTGGTTTTTGGTTATTGGTCTGTATGTGTGTGTGTGTGTGTGTGTGTGTGTGTGTGTGTGTGTGTGTGTGTTGTGTGTGTGTGTGTGTGTGTGTGTGTATGAGTGTATGTGCGTACACGATATCCCATCTCCCAATCAACAGAATGACTTGAAATTTGGAACTTAAGGTCCTTACACTGTAAGGATCCGACACGAACAATTTTGATCAAATGCAATTCAAGATGGCGGCTAAAATGGCGAAAATGTTGTCAAAAACAGGGTTTTTCGTGATTTTCTCAAAAACGGCTCCAACGATTTTGAATTGCAAATTAATACCTAAAAAAGTCATTGATAAGCTCCATCGACTGCCACAAGTCGATGTATCTGTAAAAATTTCAGGAGCACCGCCCCATCTATGCAAAGTTTGATTTTAGATTCCCAATTATCAGGCTTCAGATACAATTTAAACACAAAAATCCAGGTGGAAAAGATTCAGCATGAAAATCTCTACAATTTATGTTCAGTAACATTTTCACCTAAAATTAAAAATAAGCTCCAAATACGAGAAAATAAGATTATTCAATTAGAAACGGTTGATTCTATAAAATTATTCACTATGCAGAGATAGCAGACTTCGTGTGTCTGCAGCGCTATTGTCCTGTCACCAGCTGGCTCAGATCTTTGAATAGTAGATTTGATATGCGCGGGAACACTAGCGTCAGTTGATCAATTATTTTCATAACGGCAAGGAAAGTTGTGTGAGTGCGCCACACCAGATTTTTTTTATAGACCTTGGTTAGAGCCCTGCACTGTAAGCTCTACCTGGTAGCGAAGTAAGAAACTATCATCCTCATGAGCCACAATTTGTTCACGAGAACACCGATAGGTAGCAGGCAGTGCTGTAAACTTGTTTTGACGCGGCACAGGAATGGACGTAAAAATGGAACGGATCACCTGACTGCAGGAGTACGTCAGGCAGTTGGCCGCCGCTTTCTTATCTTGAAGAATGATAATTGTTGAGCTGGATATACTAATCCAATGGAGGATCGTTCAGATGATTGCCTTATTGGTAAGAACTAGGTTGATTTGTGCTTTCTACAGCCCGCGCTACGAACATCCTTGTTATTGTTCAAGTCTTGTAGTGTCTTGTTACTACTTGTATTCATTGTACTTTATATTATATACTTTTTACTTTATATAGTTCATCTATAAAGAGGTGCGAGCAGAACTCTTGCGATAAAGATCCATCAATGCTACTAAGAAGCTGTGCAATGATAAAAATATATTTTGGAGTCTTTAATATAGGTTTAGGTCTTTGATTTAGATATAGGTCGACATGAAATCTACATGTCGACCAGACCGTTCTGTTCTTACAATCAGGATGCATGCAGTTGACAGTGATTTTTGATGAAATTAGGATATCAAGACTATTAGATTGAGAATGGTGTAACAAACCGAAACCGTTCTTTCTACTCTTAAAAATTTGAGGTTTTTGACAATTTCTTAGTCTTTTTATTTAATTGACCGAACGTAGTGAGGCGTATGTTTCAACTCGATTTGCTTTTGTCTGTCTGTATGTATTTTTAGTAAATTCTATAACTATCTTGAAAGTTGATATTTTCAGAAAATCTTTGTTTTACTAGATCAACAATACCATCAAAAATCTATTCTCTCAATCTCATGAATTTATCTCTTACTGACTTTGAAATGTTCTGTCCCAAAAATTTAAACTTTAAGCGCTCATATTTCAAAAATTAATGATCGGAAAAAAAATATTTTTCTGAGAAAACTTTTTAATTTTGATAGCTTAATGATATACAAATCTTAAAACTTTGAAAAATATCACGAGCAGAAAGTTTATTTTTAGCCTTTGCACAGCCTTAAATAAAATCTTCAAGTAAATTTTTTTTAGTACCTGCCCTTATCTATTTCTATCTTGAGCTTCAAATATTTTAATTGGTTTACAACTACTCTTGGTAGTTTCATTTTTTTTAAAGTATGAATTTAGGACCACTTTCTTGTATATACGTTATACTAATAGTTACGTTACAATTTGTATTCTTGTTTTTTAATATTTTATTGATATTATTCTAATATTTTATAAATGGAAGTTATTTTTGATATTTCCAAAACATCATTTGAATAATAAATAGAGAAATCTGCGTGGACATAGGCAAGTGTCTTAAATGAAGACGCATGAGGTCGCATTTTGTTGAAAATCACACAAATTCAGAGTTTGTATGAGTTCATATATGAGTTATTTTTTATGAGTTCATATTGCAGAGAAATTGACCTTCTGAAGAATGTTGTACGTAGAACCATTACCTTCATAACTATTTATGAACTGGTCATGAACTATTCATAAACCATTACTATCATGTAAAGGTGCAACTGAGCAGAGTGATGCTTGTGGTGAATTTGCCCCTAATCAGTCACTTCACTTTCTAGCATGACTGTAACATTTTATTTCGTGGGACCAAACATCACTTGGAATTCAAATAACGCGAGAAATAGAAAAAATAGGTCCCGGTTGAAGTTATCCGATGGCCATTAGTGAAGAAAAACATTCAACTATAAAACAGTCTAGTCTCCCGTTGAGATTTTCATTGTTTTAGCTATTGTTGCACCTATAGTTTACAGAGAAACCTGCTTAGGCTATTAAGCTGTTACCTGCTGTTCGATGGATAACAACTACCGTGAAAGTGTAGCATTCACCTGAGATTGCCACTTGATGTTTGGTGTATGGTCTGTAGGCCTATTGGTCCCAATCAACTATCGTTAACGTGAACAAGATGGAATATCTTTAAAACTTTCTTCGGTAGCAATTGACCTCCTCTGCATTGGAATGCATTCACTGGAGTTAGTCCAGAAGGATATAATGCATTCACTTCAAGGCGATTATCTTCGGTTCGTTTGTTTCAGTATCCGTTTGGACTTGACTGGAGCTTGTTGAAGAGTAGAACCATTAAACCAATCGGGCATTGCAGTTTTTCTATCGATGAGCGTTTCAAAGTAATAGAAGTCCATCCTTTATACATATTGTTACAGGTGAAAAGCACGGAGTGAATGAATTCAGACAATAAAAACTATAATATTATATTGTCATTGTTGAATGAACAGATGGGCTAGCTGATGCGGATTTTGAGGTCAGTAGTAATCAATGAGTAGTATAGGTAGTGGGCTTGTTACTGTGCACATTTCGACATTGATTTGTCAAGTAAGAGTGGCCCTAACGACAGGACAAGTGAGTGATGTCTCACCAAGTCGGACACGAACGGACAAATGACAGTTTCAATCCAGTGGAAGACTTTAGCATTGGAGTAGGTGAGACCATGTCACACTAGATGCACCAATGCTGTCGTGTCCTACCCGATGTGACATCACCCCAACACAATGACAATTAAGGCTGTGCAAAAGCTCAAAATAAACTTCCTACTCGTGATATTTTTAAAAGTTTTTCGATTTGTGAATCATCAAGCTATCAAAATGAAAACGTTTTCTCAGGGAAACATTTTTTTCTGATCATTACTTTTTGAGATATGAGCGCCTAAAGTTTAAATTTTGGGGACAGAAATTTTCAAACTCGGTAAGTGATAAATTCAAGAGATTCAGAGGATATATTCTTCATGGTATTGTTGATCTAGTAAAACAAAAATTTTCTAAAAATATCAATTTTCATTTTTTCATTTAATCAAATAGAAAAGTAAAAAAAATAGATTAATCAATCATTTACTGTTTAGATTGTAGTCTATGCATAGCTGACGATTAACTGCTGTCAGTTTCATTGATATTTAAAAATTTACCTAGTCTATAATGGGTCTAAAATCGCCAGCACTGGAATAACCAATTCACTCTCCAAAATATGCTGTGAAAAGCTCATCAAAGGTTCAAAATATATAAATATAAATTGGTAAATTGAATAATAATTTCCAATATTGCAATATAATACATTAGTATGGGATTCCAAGGCTGCTTGGAATCTCAATGGCGTGTTTGTACCACGTGATCAAGCTAGCCAATCAGAAGCGGGACAGCCAATGACCTAACTGTCATTGCATGATAGAAACTATAGTCATTGCTAGGCAACACTTCTCATCAGCTTAAGAAATCAATTGCATTGTAATTGATTACAAATCAATTAGCTACCTATCTCTCTTCATGGTTCGTGTATTCCACCCTTACCTTTTCGAATTGACTAGAATTCAGTAGTTTTGTGAAGTATGTTCTCATCCACCGTTCTAAAAAACAGTACTGATTCTATAGTATATCAATCTCTTTACATCAGATTAAAAAGTTTATGAATAATTGTTCAATCGACTAGATTCCAGGCTCCTATTGAAATAAATCTTCCTCTAGTTCTTAGTGTTCAAATCGGATCGGTTTATAAGGCTAGCTTCACACACACTCAAAACGAATGAGGCTTTCATACATATCAGGTTTTAATTAGCACGGTTCGAATTAGGTATTTTCTTCTCAAACACAGCTGTGTTTGGAATTTATAATATCATGCTGGTAATAAAATATTATAAAAGCTGGTATTCAAATAGTAAGATGTGATTTCTTGAACAACAAAATTTTCAATTTAATTAAAAATTGTGAACTATTTGAATAGTTTACTTTTTATTATATTAATTTTGGACGTTCAGAGTGATACAATCATCTCTTCTCTCCATTAATAAAATTATGTAATTTTCATGGAAAAATAAAAATTCTACCTGAGTTTTAATTTATTTCCATGTTTTTTTTACCAAACTATTCATTGAGTAAAAAATACTCCAGTGAACTAACAGAAATGAATTTACCATATGATTTTGACACGGAAGATTTTTTAAAAAGATGATCAGGATATCAGGTTAAAATAAAAACAAAACAGCGAGCTGTTGAGAAGTATAAAAGACTTTGTTTTTATTTCCGGTTTCCTAGCAACAATTTCGAATATGATAAAACCTATTCGTGTCGTGTCGAGGGGGCGTGGGGTACTATGCGGTTTCTATTCGGTACCGAATTCAAACCGAATCACCGTTTCACACTTATCGGAATTTGCAGAAAACGAAACGAACCGAACCGTACCGAATGTGTGTGAAAGTAGCCCTTCGCTAGAAACGAATTTGAACCTGATGGAATTCATTAGAGTCAAATGGAAGTTCGGTTCTATGCGATTTCTATTCTGTACCGATTTTAAACCGAATTACCATTTCACACTCATGGGAATTTGCCGAAAACGAAATGAACCGAATGTGTGTGAAACTAGCTTAATAAGATAAGCTTGTACTTTTACTTAAAATCATTCATGGATGAAATTCTTCATATACTTGTATTCAGGCTCATAGCTGAACCTATCCAGCAGGATGTGAATTCATGCATTGACTTAAAAATATGATTAGTAACAAGTGAGTTATTCAAACATGCTATTCAAATTTGGCATTTCCAACTTTTCATTGCTGGGTGCGGAGAGATCCTGAACTTGTATGATAGCTCTATAGTTGAAAGCTACATAACGGATCTTCCAAAACTTACCCACATTTTAACGGTCGTCTAATATTCACATATAGTAATGGAACATCAGATACATCTCTCATAGAATCTGCAGCCCATATCATATCTTGTGATCCTTTTAGTATCACATTCGACATGGAAATGATTGCTGCTATTTCGTTTAGAAAAAGGGGAAAGAGAAGGATAAAGAGTGTGTGTTCTTGTGTGCGTGGAAGGGAGATAGAGTGAGAAGAGTGTACGTATCAGAAAGAGTACTGACAGATTGAATGATTGAGTACTTTATTTATGTAGATTACAATATATACAGGCTTATAAAATTATACACAATAGCAAAACAGCAAAAATAGCAAAATAGCAAAACTGGCTTACAATACAGCAAAATAATAGATGAATTTACATAATATAGACTAAGAAAATAATAATTATTGAACTGTATATGATATGAAAAAGCAATTTGTTCTATAATAACTATAGATAATTAAATTGTTATGCATCTACATAAATTGGCGGAGCTTTGGACATATCAATGTCCATTCTTCGGAAAGAATATTAAAAATATCCTTCCCACTAACTCTCTATCGAAACAGAGTGTACGTATGTATGGTAGAGAGATTAGACACAGAAGAGGAGATACATTAGAATGAGAGATAGAAATAGAGAAACGTTTGATGAAGTGGAGAAACAGCCAGTCTACAGATGGAAATGAATGAGATATTGCAATAATTATGGGGGTGAATTACAGCATTTAATTTGGATTATTGTTTAATAATAATAATAAAAGTGGAGAAAGAATAATGAGAAGGAATAATACGGCGAGAGAGAAAGAGTGATAGAAGGGTGACTTGAAAGAGTTGATGTTTAAGAGCGGGAAGAAAAGTTTGAAGATATGGAGTGCAAAAGAAGTGCCTGTTGACACCATACCAGCATAGCTATCGCCAATTAGTCGGTGAATTCAAAGGCCAACAGAGGGAGAGAGAGTGAGTGAGAATGGAAGATGAATTATTGAGGAGGAGAAAGAAGCAGAGGAAGCAGACCAGAAGAGAAATGAACAGAGAGGGAACAGTGACATACGCACGTGTGAAATAGGTATGTGTGTTACTGCTTTTGAGAACATTTATATATATCGGAGGAGAAGACTAAATCAGGAAGATGGCTAGGAAAAACTGATTTGAAGAAGAAGATGAAAAAGAGGAAGAAAAAGAAGAAGAAGAAGAAGAAGAAGAAGAAGAAGAAGAAGAAGAAGAAGAAGGAGAATAAGAAGAATTGGGGTTGGTGACGGAAAAAGCAGGAGTAAAGACGAAGCACAAATTCCAGCGATTCATTTGTTGATGAACTGATAAAGATAGTATAGAGATAAGAAGGTCACAGCATCATGACCCAATCAAATCCGACAATACATTATCTTCCAATACAGCAGTATTTTTATTTAATGGTTGATTAGAGAATTATCCAATTGATTAATACTGTGATAGAACCTCCCCGTTATTTCTCTACCTCAATATTATTAGTTCGTCGAGAAGCCACAAAGGTTGGATTATATTATGTAAATATTGTCGATTCTCAACGTTTATTAAGGACCACGTTCATATGAGAAATTTTCATATAATATTAAGCATAGTTGACGGGGCGAAGTGGGGTCTAAGATTCAAGTCGACGGTTTGGCATTTCTCTTAATGTTTGAATGTTTATATGTTGCGCATTTACGGCGAAACGCGGTAATAGATTTTCATTAAATTTGACAGGTATGTTCTTTTTTAATTGCGCGTCGACGTATATAAAAGGTTTTTGGAAATTTTGCATATCAAGGATAATATGAAAGGAAAAAGGAGCCTCCTTCATACGCCAATATTAGAGTAAAAATCAGACTATAGAATTATTCATCATAAATCAGCTGACAAGTGATTACACATATATATGTGTGGAGAAGCCAGTCTATCGCTGTATTTCCATAAGGTCCATAGTTTCAATCAGGTACTTGTGGATGAGAATACTGCGTGAGGTCTACTGTTCACAGAACTACTAGTTATGAATACATTGACATTATTTAGTTGATGCTACTTATCGGCCACCCTAATCAATTAGGGCCAAACGAAACGAAGCATTTTCCAGGCGTTTTCAAACGAGGCGGCAGGGCAGGAAGTGTTTTGATTGGCTGATAGGGTTGACTTTCGGGAATCAGTTGATAATCAGTCAGTCGGATAGCTTCCTACCCACCTCTGAAAGTACCTAAAATAACGCTTCATGTGGCTTGGCCCTTAAATTCTGGTATATAATTCTCTTCAATGGACGTTCTGCATGATTTTTGGCAATCTCAGTACAGCACAGTACATTTTCTTCTTTGATTTCCCAATTATAGAAGTGATTTGATAATCAAATCATTCATTGTCAAAAACACAAAGTGTTGTTGATGCTGTTGAATCGATATCCTATTATATTAAGCGAGAAATTTAGGTATATATTTATTGGTTATTTATATGGTTAATTATATGATTATTTGGTTATATAGTTATTTATGTTCAACTGATCTCGAAAACGGCTCTAACGATTTTCACGAAATTTGAAACATAGTAGGTTTATGATATACAAATTTGATTGCACTAGGTGTCATCCTTGGGAAAACTCGCTGAACGACATTGAAATGATAATTCATCCTTGGCTGAAACAGCTGAGACTTTTGTCGTCTGTGGATTGTAAAAAGTGAGCGAGCAATTCTGTGTGAAATCAAAATATTGCATCCCCGAAATTCATAAGCTGACGTATAGCCAGCTGTAAAATATAAACATGACCTGAAAGATAAAGAAACCTCAAGGGTTTGAAAGGTAAAAAAGCTGAACATAACATGGTACATCATTCAAAATTAAAGTATATCAGAATATTCAAAGTTAATCATTATTTTACAGTTTTAAGTGATTACTGAGTTGTTTTTTCTTATTCAATTTGGTTTGTAAACTATCTAAATTTGAACTTTTCTGTTTTTAAATGTTTGGACTGGAAATTTGACCTGAATTCAAGTGTATGGAACATAACCTACTTTTTCGACTAATTATAGTGTATAAAACAAAATTCGATGAAGAAACAGTTTTGGGCTTTGCATATTGTTCCTTCCCCAATCATTTTAAAGAATTGTGTTTTGTTTATCAATAAATAAATAACGAGCGAAGCTGGGTACCCCGAAATTTGTTTCTTTAATCAAGCAAGGCCTCCAAGGCTGGCCACTAATGATGAAACATGCATGATATACATGAAGTCTTACTTTGTTGCGTCATCTCAGCGGAAAGCTTGGAACAAAATTTTTGAGGTTAGATTTTTGTTACTCCGATTTTTTCCCCTTCACTATGTTCTCTTTCCTAGGTTAAATTATTATTCTCTCATTATAGCCTTATTTGTGACTCTCCATTGGTTTATTTATCTTTGATTCCAATTCTTACTGTATTTATTCACTTCAGTAGCTTGTCTATTATTTCGTTTTAATTTATCATTTACTTTTTCTTTCAGCAGTGAAGTAATTGAGTTTATTGGAAAACACTTTTTTTCAAAAGACTATCATTATTCAATATTGATCTCTCATATTTATTACATTTTATTGTCATTTCTTGCTATCTCTGCATATTTTGTATTGTATTGTTTGCTAACGACGTGGTTAAGTGGTAGAGTGGACATCATTGTCCAAACTTCGCCACGTCAACATAAATAAAAGAGTCATTCTATTCTATTCTGTTTATGATTTACCGTTAGTGGCCAGCCTTACATTTCAAGCTGCGTACAGACTTATGCGCCACGAACATGCGCATTTCTCCTCTCATCAGTTGATGCTATGCTTATAATGTAATGCACATTATGCTATATCATAATGTTCCTGTACGAATACAGATGTAATGAGGATATAGTGAGGTCCACTTTATAATGGCAGTGGATAAAGATAGGAGAATAGCGATGCCGATTCTCTGCATCAATTAATTATATTTCTACACTGTCAAAAACATAATTGGCATTGTTGTGAACCTAGAAAAGGATAGTACCACCGGCTTTGTCGAATGATAGACAAGTATAGCAAAACCAAAGTTGATCAAATACTGTCATTATAACGTGGACCTCACTATAGCATCAGTTGATCAAAAGTGAAATGCCTGAGTTCGTGGCGCACAAGTCTGTATGCACCTCTACATCTGCCCATTTCTGGCGTTTATTAACACCACTGATGCCCGGTTGCAGAGTCGTCACATAAAATTAAATACAGGCAGTTAACTCATTTACGAAGCCATAAATTCACCTTCCGTTGCACAGATGTCATTGTAAACTATAGCTCCTATAAAACTAGAAACGCCCATTTAGACACATGATTTCTGTACGGAAATGTACGGAAAAAGTGAATAGAGCTGCAGTGTGTCTTATGTGTGATGCTAATTCAAGATATAGCTAGTAAATGAGCTTCGGCAAACGACTGTGCAACGACCAACTATTTATGTCAGTGATTTTAAACTATGTCTTACATAGCTATGTTTGATTTTATGTAACGACTCTGCAACCGGGCATGAGGCCCGTATGCACTATCTGCATTTTTAACGCCTAATTCAGGCAACGTTAGTAGACAGACTATGTAATTCAGACTTACAACATATGATCACATTTACTATGTGATACAGTCCTGGTTTAAAACAACAGCTGATCAATCTCCGTTCAAACTCATTCGGTGGATATGACCCTAAGGGCCGTTTTCACAGTGAAAGCTTAAATTGAATTCAATCAGCTGTTGGCTTAAACTCAAAATGAATCAATTATAACAAACGAGACTTGATTCGGATTTAATCCAGTTTAAAACTGTTACAAGGGCCGTTTGCACAGTTACAAACTAAGTTTCATTATAACTAGTTTAAATCCATACTAGTAGTTCTGTGAACAGAAAACCTCACACAGTATTCTCATCAACAAGTACCTGATTGAAATTATAGACCTTATGGAAATACAGCAATAGACTGGCTTCTCCACACATCTGTGTAATCACTTGTCAGCTGATTTATGATGAATAATTCTTTAATCTGACTTTTACTGTAATATCGACTTATGAAGGAGGCTCCTTTTACCTTTCATATTATCCTTGAAATGCAAAATTTCCAAAAATCTTGTATATACGTCGACGCGCAATTAAAAAAGGAACATACCTGTCAAATTTCATGAAAATCTATTACCGCGTATCGCCGAAAATGCGCAACATATAAACATTAAGAGGAATGCCAAACCGTCGACTTGAATCTTAGACCTCACTTCGCTCGGTCAATCAAGTCTCGTTCGTTATAATGTGTTTCATTTCTGGTTCAAGCCACCAGTTGATTGGATTCAGTTTAAGCTTTGATTGTGCAAACGGCCGTAAGTGGAAAGCTCTCAATATCAATTATAGTCTTATCAAAATTTTATTTAAAAAATAGAGCCTTACGAATATCCATCCTTCATGAACGATGCACTACAGTAGATCAATTCTCAACCTAGTTTCAATACTCTTAAAATAGCATATCAATTTCAGAACAGTCTTCCAATACGGTAAGACCAATCGGAACAACTTTTTCATCATGTCCACTTCTCATCACCAACAGGATTTTTTCAGGCACCGAAATTTCTATCGGAGTTCAACTTTTCTCACGGCTGAAAAGTGTAACATCACAAGCTGCTACTTGGACTGGTCGCCAAATGGCCTCATTACGTTCTGCGGACGCAAACGGAAACGATCAAGCTTGATAGTTCACTTCCGAATTTTCTGTCGAGTAGAATCATTCAAACTGCCGAAGATTGTTGCATTCTGGACACATGCGGCGTTAATCAATCATCAACATTTTTGAGGCGCGCGATTCTAAATAACACTAGTGACCTGCATATCGACAAGTTCTGACAATTTCTCCTCCGTCCTGATCATTATCACCGTTCTCCTCTCACTTGGAGAGAAAGGAAAGGCGATAAAGCGGCGTGGCTAAAGAGACCAGCCCAGCACCTGACCTTCGCCTCTCATCTAGATCCGCGGAGGAGTGTTTACATCGTTTTCCAACCAGACGAGTAGTGAGTGTTTACATCGTTTTACAGACGTCAAACGAGATCATCTCCTGGGTTCAACCGCTCCACATCTGTCTTACTTCGATTATTATCACTTTCTCTGCTTAATATTCTGCTCAACTGCAAATCAGTGCCCCTATACGTTCCATGTAACTTGACAGAAATGAGAAAGTGTGCTGACCTTCTGTTGTCAGACATTCCGAGCTATCAATTTGGATTTCACACTTACAATCCAGCTTAGATTTTTGTCCTGGAATTCATTTTTTCATGATGTGGCTTAAAGCATTTTTTTTCTTTTTGGGTAGTTGAGGAGTTGATATTGTGGTAATTATTCATATTAAATGAAAAAGACTAAGAAATTGTCAAAAAACCACAGATTTATTGATTTGGTTATTACACCATTATCAGAGATTAACAATGGTGTAATAACCGAAACCGGTCTTTCCAAGTATCAATAAATTATTTTATTCATTATTATTATTTATTTATTTACAATGCAAATGACACTAATGTAATAACATTGTTAGATAAAATAATAACGTAGTCCTTGTGCTATTTTTCTTCCAAATTTATAGGTGACAAAAATCTGTGGTATTTTGACAATTTCTTAGTCTTTTTCAATTGATAGAGTAAATTTTACGATTCATATAACCATAGAAGAATAATATTGGCTAATGCTATCTTTCCTGCATCATATAACGTAGCATAATTTGGTTACCAAGCCTATAGCATCTGATGATGTGTGGTGTCATTTTATTCGAATTACACGATTTATTTCAATTATTTTAGTGCCAGTGTAATAACAATGTTAACTTTTTGATAACACTGTTACGAACACTTTCCGCTTTAATAGGAATATATTCAACATTTTCAACATTGTTTTCCTAAAGGCGTTTTCCTACAGACATATGCGTCAAGAACACACGCATTTCGCTTCTCAAGAGCTGATACTATTCCCATTATATATGTATCTTACTGTTCCTGTACAATATAATACATTGATATAGCATCAACTTATGAAAATTGAAATGCTCGTGTTCGTGGCGCATAAGTCTGTACGCACATTCAGATTGAGTTGGAATATTTTGTGTAATAAATCATAACAGATTATTGATAATAAAGAGAATGAACAAATACATAATTCAGAAGTTATACGTGAGAGTGAGAATTGATAGGGTCCTGTGATGAAATATATTTCGTTGACTAGACCTACTGATACTATTTCAAACAGCTAAATAATTTCCCGCTTATAACACAGCTACTTCATACAGCTACTAAATTTCGTAGACTACAGATATTAAAAATAAACAAATTTCAGGTAATATATGAGAGTGAGAGTTGATAGGGTCCTGTAATGGAATATATTTCGCTGACTAGACTTTCTGATACTATAAAAATGATACTATTTCACACAGCTTACTACATTTCGTAGACTACAGATACAATAAACATTTATACAGAAAGAAATTGTCAGAAAAAATTAGTTCTTTATGTACTTAAAATTTTGAAGGACATTAAGCAAAACATTAAGCAGAGTTCAAGCAGCAGAGATGCGTTTTCTTCGAAGTGTGAAAGATTGTACAAAGTTAGACAGCTTCGGCAATGATGACATTAGAAATGAATTGGGAATATCAGCATTAGCTGCACAACTTGAAATAAACAGATTGCACTGGACAACCCATGTGGAACGAATGCCAAATACTAGAATTCCAAAGGCTGTCATGAAATATAGACCCTACGGTAGAAGGGATATTGGCAGACCTCTAAAAAGATGGTAAGATAAATATTTGTATCCTTTGAAACCGGAACAGGTGTGTACGCCTAATCCTGGAAAGAAGAAGAAGATGAAGAAGAAAAAGAAGAAGAAGAAGAAGAAGAAATTTGAAGGAAATAAATATTTAGTAGAATATATTATTATTTTGATGGAAAAGCTGGAAAAATGTTGCTGGAGATGAAATTCTGTCAAATAATTCTTCAAACCATGGAGGTTTGTTTATACAGAAGGAAATTGCCAACTAATTCTGAAATTTGTGAAACTTATCATCTCAAATTTTATGAAAATGAATATGTAGTAGAACATATTTTTGATAAAAAAGCTGGAGAGGAATAAATGTTGCTAGAGCTAAGAAACTGTCAAAAAATAATCGCCAAAGTGAAGAAAAAGGTGAAAAATATACGGTACTAGATTTATTTTCACACACATTTCGATCTCATTGGACATCAGGAATGCTTTCACTGAGACAGTGCACCTTAAATAATAGATTATGAAACGGTATCAATTCGGGTCAGTGTCGCCGTGTTGTGATGATACTGAGGCACGAGAAAGTAGAGATATGAAATGATTGGATCATTTCATTTTAGAACTGGATCATATTTGTTACGCTCAAAAAACAACTTTCTTCCCTCCAATGTCGTCCGTGGTTCATCGTTTGAACGTGTTCGGTGTTCAGATGAGAGTAAAATTGCTGCCACAGAAAAATATCAGGTGTGAAATGCAGCGGCACTCATAGTGATAGTAGCCCACTGAGATGATGGATGTTGATAACATCCGACGAATCTTCCTTGATGACCTACTTCTTCTATCAATCAATCTGATCCTATCAATAAAGATCACTAAACCGTTTCCAACTAACTGCCAGATCACAAACCAGGGCGATGTTTTCATTCAGATAACGATGCATGCAAATCCGAATCCAAATCTGATTGTGCAGGAAATAATAGTTGCAATTGGTTCACTGATTACAAATAATTATTTATAATGTTTATTACACTAGATTATCGTCATTATTATACACAAGAACTATCTAAATGAATCTTGTTGCTTATTGTTGAGGAATTAATGTTGACAAAATTATTGATTTTGACTTCTTAAAATATTGTTTGAATATTCTGTAGTGATTGCAATGACTTAGTCGCCACTCAAGGTGAAATATAAAAATACATTCACGTGAGTTCTTCTCTAAAATTATTGTCCTATATCAAATAAATAAACTAAATTCAATCTGAAATAAGATGTTTCATGTGTTGCCTGTTTCTGTGCTGCTTCCTTTTGGAAGATTCATATGATTTCCGGTTTCTAATCTAACATATCCTATTCTAGTATGTACATTATACTAACAAGTCAATACAAATGTACAGATAGAATATTATGCTTTTATAGTACACTGTGAGTTGAGCAAAACAATATTTTTCACACTATAATCAATAAGGGAAGCTCCAAAAAACATTGAATCAAAAGCAAGTAATTGATATTTGAAGAGAATAGAGTGAGTTGATAGTTCTTCTCACTAATAAGATACATTTCCAATTTCAATTCACAATATTCCTTTCATAGATCCCATAAAAGCTCAGTTGTAACAAATCAAATAGATAATTGAGAAATAGCATGTGAAGTTTCCACAGAATAGAATATTCTATAAACGATTCAAAAATCATGGATTTCATTGGAAAAGTAGTTGATTTTAGAAGTTTTCTATAAACGTCGAATGAAGTTGACGGATTATGGGTTTTGATCGATATCTCCACATTTGCATTAAAAATTAGGTTCATAACATCTCATAAGCTTTGGCCACTGGAAACAGTCATTAATTCAAAGTGAAGTATAACTATCATTTTAAATACCTAAATATCCTATAATCTATTTACATATAACATTACATTACACTGTATCTTATACAACAATAAATAGCTTAATTATTATTTACTTAAGTATCAGTTCATCATGATAAAAGAGGAAAGATTCAATCATCTCGCTTATCATTTAATACTGCCTGAAAGAAATTTAACTATATAATATAGTGGGAAACAGATTCAATTATTCTAACTTCAACAGAAATAAATATATTGATTCATGAAAATGGCAAAAATTAGGCATTATATTCTCCTAATCCAAGACTGTTATGTAAATCATAATAAGTTTTTCCACAATAATTCTATACTGTTTAATCAAATGATAACGAAACAATTCAATAGACGAGTGAAACATGGAGTATTACATATTTCTAGTTTTACAAGACGGAATTTAGGGAGCATTATCATAATTTACTATTATTAAAGAATCTTTATATAATTGGAGTATGAATAAGATAATTATGAAAAGGTACTGATGAGTTACTTGATGATGGCCAGATAGAACTTAACAGTCCGTCTCACAGGTAACTTATAGAGTTATTTCAAAGTTATCTTATGCTCAGTCCAGTTATCAGTTTATGAATGAGAGTACAGTATTTCAAAGTTATCTTATGCGCAGTCCAGTTATCAGTTTGTGGATGAGAGTAGAGTAATCAAAGTATATAAAAACGACTAAACTTACATAATTTTTCGATTATTGTGTAACATTGAATGATGAGAGTAATGAATGAGTTGTTTGAATCTAGATTTGAGATTAGAATAATAGTGATAGCAAAGGGAAGGTGATAATAAATATAAGATTGATCATAGACCATACATACTCGACGGAACCGTGTTCCGCCCCTATATACACTCGCCTCCTCGGTTTGATTAATGGATAGTGGGGGAGAGAGCTTCCTGGAAGGCTCTCGAACTAAATCTTTGGGACTAGCTGGCCATTTTGACGAATTCAGCGTTATCGTAGCCGGGGTGCACAAAGGTGGTAGTGACACCCTTGCGGTCGATCTGACGCACTCTGACGAAGAGGAAGGCAGCCACCAGGCAGGCGACCACGACAACCACCAACAGCATGATCAGTCCAGCTACGAATCCAGGCAAACTCATGCAGATCGACTCGCCGTCGAACACACCTTCAGGCGAGGACACCACCACTGTCTCGTTGGCTCCTGCAGCTCCTCCTGCATTCAATGCGAAGTTCACGTCGCCAGGTGCCACAACCTGGATGATTCGGCTCGTGTTGACATCGGTCATCTCCTGTGCCTCACGCTTGTAAACATGCGACACAACAAATGTGTGGAGAATCTCACCAGCACCTGGCAGGTCACGTCGTCTCCTAGCTCCGGCCAAGTCGGGGAGACCCTCGACAGATCGTGGTCTTCCGCCCAGTGTTGCCAGATTACCTTCCAGGTCATCAGGTGCTGTTCCCTTACGTTTCATGGTTGTGTACTGAGCTTGATGTCCTGGGAGAGGAGGAGGTGGCAGGTGAAGGTCATTGTTGTGAACGTTGTTGTGTTCGTTGTTCTGTGAGCTGCTCGTGCTGGGTGATGTGTGGTGTGGAGCTGGTGATGATGGCGAATCTGAAGGATTGGATGTGGATGATGGAGGAGCCACAACTTCGGGCTTGTTCTCTGAGTAGGCTCCAGCTGGGCCGGACGGGTGTCGTGGGTCGGGGTAGGCGGCTGGTGCCCCATACTCGGGCAAAGGTGGGGGTGGAGGTCCATATTCAGAGTGAGCAGACAACGCTGGTGGAGGTGGAGGTCCATACTCGCCTCCCAGATGAGGCAGTCCGTAGTCGTTGCCACAACGTGGCTCGGGACAGTTGTAACGGCAGACCTGTATCACACACTGGAAGTGCACATTCATCGAGTCTGGGAACTTGAACGCTTGGAAGTAGGCGAACGACACTACCGATGCTGACGGCCCAAAGTTCTTGATCTTCTGGAACTTGGACATGATCTTGGGCCTGACTACACATCCATGCTGGTCGACCAGTTGGATGGGGGCCCGTTTGCCGTCATGAGCCACACAGTTCCTTACCAACATGTCGAACTTGTTCTCGTCATCCTTGATAGCCAACACCATGGTCATGGTCTGTCCAATCTTCACGATTCCGGACACCTCGCTAGCCCAGGGTCCTTTTCCCACCTGGATCTGCATCCAGCACTGCAGGTTGTCTCCGAGGAAGTTGGCGGTGACGGCGTGGAGCATGTCGACCTGAAAGGGCCGAAAGGTGACCGCCTTCTCGTAGAAGTCGTACCAGGTGCAGCGCAGCTTCCTAGCCTGGTCCCAGACCTCCTGGACATAGGGGTCGTACTGGATGATGATGGTGTTCTCGACGTAGCTGCCGCTCGGCGTCGAGTAGCCGCCTCCTGAGTTGTGATTGGCTGAAGACGACATGCCGCAGCTGTTCAGGAAAATTTCGAATGTGGCGCTGAGGTGGCCCGAACCCGGCTTCAGGTGCACGCAGTGCGGGTCACTGTAGAAACCTGTTGAGAACAAAAACACAATAGTTTATAACTAATTTTCATCATAAATAGCTACCAAAAATATCATATATTTAAAATACACTTATGAATTCATGTGTGTGAATATGCATAACACTCTTATTTCCGATTTGATTGTATGGTATGAGATGTTGTGGTATTTTTCCATAATTGAAAGAATAAGACTTTGATATTGTCAATACCACTTTTATTCATTCGAAAATTAATTTATAATTCAGAACCAGGTTTCATGGTAAAACCTACCACATCTTCACCTTCAGGTGGTAGGTTTTACCATGAAACCTGGTTCTGAATTATAAATTAATTTTCGAATGAATAAAAGTGGTATTGACAATATCAAAGTCTTCTTCTTTCAATTACTCTTATTTCCAGTCAAAAATAATTGTTTAGAGTAGATGACTATGTATTTTCGTAATGGGACCTCGATGAAACAAGCTGCTCCAGGATGGATTTCCCAGAACTCGGGTGAGTGTACATCATAAGAGTATATTTACAATACAAGCACAACTCGCATGTAATGTATTGCATTCTCAAATAAGTTGATACAATCATTGAAATGAGAGTAGAGTAGAATAGTGTTTTTGATAGGGAACAAGCAGTATTACCTATTAATTTTTTATCGTGACAGCTTTTATATATTATATGGATACTCCCAATAACCTCACATAGTTAATACTTTCTCATTAGAAACATGAAACACCTATTCAATCTGTCTGGTTAGTGACGAAACTTCTATAATAACCAACACTAATCCAATAGCTTTTCAAGTCATGATCCTTCAAAAATCATAAATCATTGTGCCTGAGACAATTTTTAGTTTCTTAGTTCTGGGTAGTTTATTTAACTCTATTTTCTTGTGATAAGTGTATGATTTATTAACCTTTGATTTGTTACGTTGTCAAATTTTGCCATAAATAATTGAATTGAATTGTCTTAATTGTCAGTTTAGTTCTCAGGTGAACACTGATAGTTGCCACACAGAGAAACTGTGGAGTAGCTACATTGATTGTTTAGAAAGATACAATGAATGTAACTGAAAACAATACGAAATGAATAGAGAAAGCATGGTATTTTTGTAGTCAGAATTATTTAAAGAAAACATTCCACTCCAGCTACCGTGTTCTAGTGTCCAATTAAGCACTGGTCAAGGCTCTCTGCTTAACATTATGGTGGCATTATTATTTGTGTTTTAGAAAGTGAAACGGAGAAATAAAAACGCAAATTTAATCTGATTGAACATATCCGCCCGACAGGCAGAATAATTGGAGGAGAATATCTTAATACGGAATCGTTTCGAAAGAGAAATCACGCTGGTATTTTTGACAACAATGGCTTCTGTGTTTGTTCAAGTGATGGAAACTAGAATCCACTCCTCGTCCTAAGACAACTTCTTTATTACTCCGAATAAGAGGGCGGTTGCGCTCCAAGTGACTAGGACAATAACCTACAAATCTGATATATCAAAGGTACTGTTATCCTAACCAGAAGTTATTCACAGAACAATGTAACTAGAATATTATTCAATTATTAGAAGGAAGGACATCTGAGTTGTGTCATCAATGGAACAATGTGATGACTATTTTCTGTCGTAATGTTTAGGTTGGAGTGAATTATTATGTAATATGTAAAGGTAGAGGAGCAAACTTTAAACCTAGAGAAGCGACACAATTTTGAAGAGCCATTGATGAATGATTTCAGATCTAAAAAAATTGGAAGTTTATGAGAGTGATTTGCTTATAATTAAGGGAAGCAACTAAAGTCTAGAGGAACAACAAAGTTGTGATAAGCCATTGAAGAATGATTTCAGATCTAAAAAAATGTAAGTTCATGAGAGCGATTTTGTAATAATTATAGGAAGCAACTTGAATCTAGAGGCGCAACCACATTTTGAAGAACCCTTGATTAAAGATTTCAGGTCTAAAGAATTGTAAGTCTAAAGGTGCGTACAGATTTACGCGCCCCGAACATGAGCAATTCACTTTCAATCAGCTGATGACAAGCTTTTTATATCTGTATCTTACCGTTTCTGTAAAAATAAAGTTATAGTCAGCTGATTTAAAGTGAATTGCTCATGTTCGCGGCGCGTAAATCTGTACGCACCTTAAGAGAGCCTGTAAAACATCAACATTCTAATTGATATTATCATTCATGAAAATGCTTCACTCTTATATTCTGTCCCATTGACACAAAGCTCTCATTGGTGAAATAAATATAACACTATTAAATAATAGTATAAGGTATTTCATGACTTGAAGAACAAGTGAAGAAGAACTGCAAAGTGTTTCGTATCAATTGTTAAGTAAATATTCAAGTTGTTCATAGAATTTGCATACTTGTTTTTATGAGATGGGAAGAAGAACTTTAAAGTGTTATTTTTTTGTTTGAGAAGAGAATATTGAAGTGGTTCATAAAAATAGGCTGAAATAAAATATGACCGTATAGTATATAGGATGATTGATCATTTAAGTAAAGGACACCCGTCCTTGAATTTGACTATTCTCCCAGAATGATTGTACCAGCCTCATTGGATTTAGATTTTATTGTTACAATCAGCTTATTTATATAAAAATAAGTCTGCAAACTGGAATATGCAGATATGCTATAATAACATACTGTGACTAATCATCAGCAACCGGAATAGTTTTAAACCATCAATTACTATATTGGAGAATCTGCTATGAACAAATCAATTACGTTATCAAATGGAATAAAAAGATTAAGAAATTGTCAAAAACCACGAATTTTATCGATAGTTATAAGGACCGGTTTCGGTTGTTACAATCTCTGATAAACTCCGTTTAACCGAAACCGGTCTTTCTAAGTATCAATAAAATCTGTGGTTTTCGACAATTTCTTAGTCTTTCTATTTAATATGAATAATTACTACAATATCAACTTCTCAACTACTTACAAAAATTAATTATCTATATTTTTATACAAGTTCAAATTTCGTCAAATAGGAAGGAAACAGATAAACTACTGGAATGAATTTTAAGGGTCGGTTTCCGAGCTCGGGATTTAGCTAGTTCTAGACTTTAACTGGCTTTAAACTCTGGGTCAGAAAAATTGGCTTTCCGAGTCAGAGCGTTAACGTAGCTGAGGATACTTAAATAGACTCTGGAGTTTAGAGATCACGTTAGACCCTGGAGTTTATAATTTCGCTTTTTGAGTGAAGGGCTTATAAGTCCAGGACATGAATTAGATTCTCGCCTCTTTTCCGAGTCGAGGATTTATTGAAAATCGTTAAGTCCAGAACTTGAAACAGCGTAATTTTAAACCCTCGACTGGGGTAGGGTTTAAATTTGAGTTCTAAACTTAACTGAGGAAACACAATTCAGTTATAGTTTTGGAGTAGATGAAAAGCCAAATAGATGTCATGGAATACCTAAATTATTTGGATTAGTTCATCTAAATTCATAATTTATAGTTTGCAAGTTTATTTTGCAATAAAATTGTATCAAAATTATGCGTACCTAGTAAAAAACTAACCTTATTTTACGAATGTGACATAACCTAAAAATGTTCAAGAAAAGTAATTTAAGGATTGGCTTGGAATTTATATTCCAATCTGAATGTTATTAATCAATGTTAAATTCAACATATTAATATAACAATAATAAATTATCATTCCAGTTTTCTTTTCAAAACAAATACGTTTTCAAACTCAATAGCCTAATGAAATTTCTATTCCAATATCACTGGTTAGGATCAATGATCAATAATAGCAAAAAGTAAAATAAAATGTTTATTCATTCATCTTTCGAAAGGTAGGTTTTGCTTTGAATAGGCCTACAAAGAAATCGAAACGTATTTTCACAAAATAGTTTGGAGAGCATGCTCATTTGAATTATCTTGCTGCAATCAGAACAATATAACAGCAAAATATTGTGAATTTCCCTCATGTTCACTACATTAAAGTCCTGGACTCAAATAAGTCAAGAACTTTATAGACCCCGAAGCTTAGAAGATAAAATCGTGTCTCAGAAAGTCGATTTAGACCCGAGCGCTAATTTCAGTCCTGGACTTTGTAAGTCCAGAACTTATAGATCCCGAGCTTGGAAACCGCCCCTAAAACTATTTGGAACAGGCATTTTGTATTTCATGCACTGTTGTATGGGTCTGTTTATTCTGATAACTAATTCAATGTATCGATATTATTTTAATAAAAAAAGAGATCTACGATTTACAAGCAGATATTCGAGGAGACATTTGATAATTATGAGACTCCATGTCCTATTCAACACTCCAGTACTCAACATCCATTTCATCAAGCACCAGTCTCACAATGATGAAGCACACCCAATTTGTCAAGTGCACTCGAATTCCATACCTGCAAATTCACATTTCGATAATTATTTAATAGCGAGTAAATGTTTCCAGGTCGATAGCACCTTAGATATAATGTGCGTGTTGTAAAGTGGTCGTTTTTCGAGGGCACTTTATCGAAAAGTGGGGCTTGGACGGAGATCAAGTATGACGGGCAGTTTAAAGTAAGTATACTCTTGTTTCGGGTTCTCAACTGTCAGTCATCAGTCAGTAGTGGCTTCAAGGAGCGGTTCAGGTGTATGACTTGGCACAACATTCCTATATTTCTCTCTTTCTCTCATGCGGTAGCAAGTTGGGAAAGGAAAGAGCAGAAGTTAGCATTTCCTAGGATCGTGCAGGATATGCCCCGAAGAGAGCGGACGTACGAATTCCTTTCTCTCGCCTTCAAATGTAGGTCTGATACGTATATCTCTGGTGAGAAACGACCTAAGACACTTCTGTTATCAATCACACCAGCTGCATACCTCTATAATGCTCTCATCAACACTTCCATTATAATTCTTTACCGCTGTAAGACACGTTCAATTCGATTATCTCCATCCATCTTTATCTAATCATTCCATCTATAATCTCTCCACCACCTTATCAGCGCTTTCAAACTATCTTCATATTTTCTATTCCATGCCATTTCTATTTTTACTCCTCCATTCCTCATCTTTCTCATTGAGATTTAACGTATCGCAGGTTTTGTTTCCTGATATATTGTTCATGGAATCATGGAATTACCCAATTATTCCATTTATCCCATATGAGATCCTAAGGTGCGTACAGATATAGGCGCCGCGAACATGAGCAATTCACTTTCAATCAGCTGACTATATCTGTATTTTTACAGAAACGTAAGATACAGATATAAAAATCTTGGCATCAGATGATTATATCTGTATTTTTACAGAAACGACAAGATACAGATATAAAAAGCTTGGCATTAGATGGTTATATCTGTATTTTTACAGAAACGGTAAGATACAGATATAAAAAGCTTGGCATCAGATGGTTATATCTGTATTTTTACAGAAACGGTAAGATACAGATATAAAAAGCTTGGCATCAGCTGACTATATCTGTATATGTTCGCGGCGCGTAAATCTGTACGCACCTCTATAGTCTCACGCAGGTTTCATGTCCTGATATATGATCATGGAATCATGGAATTACTCAATTATTTTATTCATCCCATATGAGATCCTAGTCTCACGCAGGTTTCGTCTCCTGATATATCTTCATGGAATCAAGGAGTTACTGAATTTTATGCCATGTATCCAATGAGATCTTAGTCTTACTATCACTAGCATTATTCATCCAATTTTATCGCGTGTACTATTCACTATTCTCTGTCCCTACTTATTTTACTCATATTTATGTTATTTATTTTATACTGTGATGCTTTTTTATTTAAGTAATTAATTTTTATTTCATATTGATGTATCTTATGTGTGTGTGTGTGTGTGTGTGTGTGTGTGTGTGTGTTAATAAATAAATTGAAATTGAAATTGAAATTTTCTCTTGATTTCATCTCACACCCATGAAAGCACATAGAGAGACCTGTAAATAGCTTGAAAACCTGTAAATTACTTGAAGTAATCAACGTGCATTGATTTGATTGAATCAATTTGATTAGTTCCATTATGGAAAACACTACTGTTACAAACTAGTGACCCTTTCTTTCATTATCTCTCTCTTCCTTTCGCCTCTTTACTTTCATCTCATTCGCACCCTCTTGATTCATCCAACCTATCAATTCTAACAATTTTCCCCGCAAAAGTAAGTATCTCATGAAACTGTGAACTACTTATACCTTCTATCATCTACTAACCTTTCTATCACTCCACACTTTATTCAATCCCATCCTCTTCTCTATCTCTCTCAATATATTCATATTCATAGTTTTATCTCTTCTGTTCCATTCACCAGTCGTATTCCAATTAATTCAAGAATTATTTATTTATTCATTCATATATTTATTTATACATTTATAAATACAATATAATTCTCAACTATGAATGATTGAGAAAGGAACAACAGGCTTAAAGCCCGAAACTGTTCCTTTCCCAAATTTAGATAGAAATTATCCAAAAATAGCTAATATACCTTAGGCAACATCAACATGCCAATGTATGAAATTGATTTATTGAACAGAGGAGAAATAATCTTTGTTCAGAATTCAATTGTTTTCATAAAAAGGATGTCAACGCAATGTCTTTGTATGAGACAGAAGTGGAAGAATTGTGAGCGATGAGTTTATTATTGTGTGAGGAAGGCTTATTATGTGCTGAATAAATATAATGTGATAAATGAATAAATATTTGTACACAATGCTGATTGTGCTGTAGGAAATTAATACTCTATGGGTGATAGAAGTATGTTACTATTCATGGATTATTGATGTGTTTATTACACGCTGGATGTGCTGTAGGGAATCAATCAATCTTCATGGGCATTCATACTTGAATGAGTATTAGTTCAATAGACTATCAATTCCATTGATAGTTAAGGAGTCTATTAAAACATGAAGCTATCATGGACTGGGATTTCAAAATAGAAAGTGACACTCAATAGTAATAGGTCTACTAATAAGGAATTGAATTATGTTCTCACCCAATCATTGTAATGTATATGATTTGTGCTTGTTTGTGAATGAAATCGAATCAAACATGTACTTCAAAATGCTACTGCATCATAAATGGAATTGAATTTTATTAGGAAATAGCATACAGTAACTATTGATTCATTGTCTCAACATAAATTATTATAGAAAAAGACATTCATATTCGTAGACAATGGTAGAATTAAAAACATGATCTTGCTAACAAAATCCATCGACGTCCATAGGAACTAGGAATGAAAACCGTGATCAAATGGGGGTGATAAATTTTTTCATGTATTCATATGATACGTGCGTGATTCGTGAACATGATTCAAACCATCAAAATATGATTGTATGGTATGAGGTGTTGTGGTATTCCTCCATAATTGAAAGAATAAGACGTTGATATTATCAATGAATTAATTTTCGAATAAATTAAAGTGGTATTGACAATATAAATCTTCAAAATATGATTCTTTTAATCATCAAAATATGATTGGACAAGTCGATACTGTGATGAATTGGAAACTGTAAATAGGAATCATTGATTCACTCGTATCATAACAAACTGCCTTTTATTATATGATCTTTAAGGAATGAAAATTGTTCCTCAATATATACTCCAATTGAACTAATTAGAATGCCCTGTCAAGTTAGTCAATTTTCTAAGCTATTATGATTCTAGTTGAATATATGTGCTTTGGATAACTACTCTTATTGTTAACTATAACTCAACTATAACTATAGTTATAGTTAACTATAACTTATTGTTAGCCACTCTTATTGTTATTAACTACTCTGATTGGAATGCATTTCCTCATGTATAAGTTTTTAGCAAATGAATTTCAATCTCAATAATGAACTGCAGCTTACAGTCATCTCTAGATCTGCCTTGGTCTTCTTATGGTGAAACTCAATGATTGACAATGAGTGATCACCGAAACTTAGTTGTCATTGTTAGCCGAATCCAGGCTCGACAAGATTTTCAACATACCCACATACAAGTTATGTAGTCATAAACTAAATTTCAAATTAGTTTCCTCTCCGTTTACGGCTGTCATTCGTGACACACTTTGCATCGAAATAAACAGTTTGAGTGGACTCTTTACTAAATGTTAGTTGGCTCACGATCTTGAGTAATATGCGTGTTGTGTGGGTATTTGTATTGTAATTGAATTTTTCTCGTTTTTTGTGTGCAGAGTGTAGTGGCTGCTAACCGTGAGTCTGTGACTGCGTTTGGTGCAAGTCACGCCCAAGGTTGATATACAGTATATATGCTACTATACTACAGTATATATTATATACTACTAGTAAAGATAGTAGTATATATTTTCCTTGAGTCACGCCGAATGGGTGAATGGGTGTCACACGATTCGCCATTTGCATAAGTTACGCTGTTGTACCACAAAATTCGAGTCGGGAAGCTTTTCCGGTCTCGGAATGTTTAGGACAACCTTGTAAAGCTTGTGTGACTTCTCTCACAATTTATTTCTGTGCCCTCATGCTTTACCCTCTGTGTTTAGTTCACTCTATAAAGGTTTGTATTTGAAAAATTAATGATCCCCCCTTGCTTAGTTTACTCTATGGAGGCTTGTTTTTGAAGAAAGAAGGTTTGTGGGGTGGTGGTCTGGAAGTTGAAACTGTAATCTGAATAGTCAATCTTTCATCCTCCATGTTATTTACATCATTATCATTTCTGAAGATAGATAAACAATACAAATCTGGAGTGGCTGAAGTTTAAGCTCAAGATAGTATGGAATGAATATCGATAATTGCTTCAAAAGTTGAACATATTGAATACTTGTGCTTCTTGGGACGATTTTTCAACTGCCTCAATGAAACAGTGTTAGCTCAAGATAGCATAGAATGAATATTGATAATAGCTTTGAAGTGGACCAAATTGAATACCTGTGCTTCTAGGGACTTGTGACGATTTTTCAACTGCCTCAATGAAACAGTGTTGTCGACGCGCATAGTCGAGGAAACTACAATTTTCCTGAGGGAGGAAAAGTATATTTTGCCTCCTCATAAATTCTATTAGATTAAACAGATGATTTCAAACAGATTATGTTTGTCAAGCTCCGTTTAATCTGATAGAATTTAAAAGGACGGCAAATATTGTACGAACAAAAATTGGTGTGTGTGTGTGTGTGTGTGTGTGTGTGTGTTGTGTGTGTGTGTGTGTGTGTGTGTGTGTGTGTGGTGTGTGTGTGTGTGTGTGTGTGTGTGTGTGTGGGGCTTAACGTACACATAATTTTCTTCTCCAGCTACACAAATAACTTCAACGATTATATAGTTTCTAAATATGCTCCAATAACTTCAACGATTTTATATTTTTAAGTTTTTGTGATAGTTCCATGTAACTTCCTCTAGACTACTAACTTAAAATGTGATCTTCAGAAATTTCTGCAGGGAGAATGTGTCAAAATAACCTCATCCCATACCCAAAGCAGATTAGCAACGCAGATTAGAACCTTCATCGTAAATAATAGTTCAATTTCATTTGTTTTCCAGTATTATCATCTGTAAGTTTTTTCCTAAAAGGAAGAATACAAACTCTCAATGTAAACATTGAAAACTGATAACAAAGCTACTTCTACTCTTAGCACAAACTATATTAACTTTTCAAAGAATGTATAGACAACAGTGTAAATACATCATCTACTCGTACAACAACTAAAGCATCATATTAAGTTCTCTAAACGGTTACTCAGGTGATGAAGCTTCCCAAGGACTGAAATACACAAGGCATTCTCTCAGACGAGTTGACACGGCACGACGGGACATGAAGCTCTCCTACTGGCTGATTCTCCATACGCAAACACAATCAGCCAATCAGAGAGCTACCTATCCTGTGGTGTCGTCACAGGACTGGAAGCTCTCCGATTGGCTGATTGAGTTGATGTTTCGAGAGTCAGCCAATCGGAGAGCTTCCTGCCCTGCAGTACTGTGTTGACTCGTCTGGTAAAACGAGTCGTATGTTTTGGTCCTAAGAAGAGCTTCATTTGCCGTTTTGAACTATATTGTCAATATTATATCAATATAGTATATAGTATATAATATAGTATATATTATATACTATATCAATATTATTCTTGACCAATGATTGTAGCTTACCACTATAGGGCCCGGTCGCTCCAAAGTTTGTCAAAATAATCATGGTCAGAATAAAATAAGGGTTGTGCACCAAGCCTTTGTTGTTTCAATTGAAGTCATCACAGGATTACAGAAAAACTTGTCATAATAAGATCACTTTGGAACTATTTAAAACAAGGTCTATAAATACAGGGTATGACACGTTCCCTGGAAGCATTGCAAAATCGCCATTTTGTGGGGTTCTTGTTCACAAATCTTCAAATTTATCAGCTGTTATCATTAGAGATTAAAATGATATGTTATTTGTATTTTTTCAAGGGATAATGCATGGCGTTGAATTGTAAAATGAATTCTTCCAATACAGAATAATAGTATTCAGAATCCAGCTAGGAACTGAATTGTTGATTTTTAGATTCAATTGATTGGGAACTTCGAACTAATTTTGAGGTTAGCCTCTTGTCCCAATTCCTTTTGAATCATTAAAACATATAGTTACAAGAATAAAAACAATTTTCTAAAATGAATAAATAAATTATTGAGCCATTTATTATAGAAATTTCAATATTAAAAATCGAAAACCTGAAATTACATATCATCTGATCCAGAATATTTTTTTTGATTTTGTTATGAGCAAATTGGATTTTCAAATATACCGCCCTAAAAACCTCACAAGATAACCGCTCCCTATGGAACACGGATGTCTTGACCTGTTTTTTATAGACCTTGATTTAAAATACCTGTCATATACTACTAATTTATCTTCTCCCATTTTATCTATATCTCTTGTTATCAGTGTGTTTTCAATAATTTCCATAAATTCTAAAATTAATTTTTGATAATAACTTCACCAAAAATGATGAATCTATACTTGACTGATATATTGAAGAATGTAATTAATTACCTTTGGAGAATATCATTCCATAGAAAGGCCGGTCGAACTCGATGTTGACGCGCATATGCGTCTTCTCACACTGAACCTGCAGATGCTTGATCTGCGGCATGTCGGGGGTGGCGAGAGGCCACGGGTCGTCAGGGCCCGGCCCCGAGGCGGGTGGTGGCCCATACTGTGGGCCCGGGGGCGGGGGCGGCCCGTACACGGCCCGGTGCTCCAGAGGCAGATTGGCCGAGTCCAGAAGTGGAGCTTCACTGCCAACTCCCTGTAACAATAAAATAGAAACGATTAAAGTTGAATTCTCATTCTTCCATAATAATACAGGCCTACACAACAAAACATAAGGTAATAAATAACAAAATTTTAGTTGAAAAATAAAACTGAAACACATTCCTATGCAGTATTAGAATATCTGTATAATAATCAGTCTATTCTTTAGATTGATTTGACCTAGATACATTTGTTAAATGTGGACTCGCTTACAATTTACGCTCATACTTTTTCTCTCTTTTTTCCTACCTTCTTCTCCAATTCTTCCCTTTTCCGCTCCTCTTTACCCTTCATTCCTTACTTTTATACCCTCTACCTGCCTATTACATGGGAAACAATAGTTGGCTAGGTATTTTTCCTCCTTTCTTTCTTTGCAGCACACCCCACCATAAAGCCTGTTTTTGTATTTCATTAAAAATTTATTCTTTATTGTGAATTTTTGTAGTTTGATTTCTCTCATCATAAGCGAGCAATTTCTGTATATCTGTTCATATTTTTATATATGGTTATTCATTATGTTCAACTGATCTCGAAAACGGCTCTAACGATTTTCACGAAATTTGGAACATAGTAGGTTTATGATATAAAAATTTGATTGCACTAGGTCTCATCTCTGGGAAAACTCGCTGAAGGACATGAAAAGGATAATAATTATTCATCCTTGGAAAAACAGATGATAAATTCGTCGTTTGTCGATAGCAGAAGATGCGTGTGCCAGTGTGAGAGATCAGCTGTGTAATCAATCAGCTTACCGTATCTCGCGAGAAATATTATCTAGAAATTTTAATAGACTCGATCAAAATAATCTGATTTGTTGACATGACATTGTCTATCATTCTAGATTGGAGTATAATCATAATATTCAATGTTAATCATTATTTTACAGTTACAAGTGATTAGTGAGTGTTATTTTGCTATTCGATTTGGTTTGTAAACAATCTAAATTAGCACTTTTTATTTTGAAATATTTGGACTGAAAATTGGACCTGGATATTAAAGTATATGAAACATAACCTACTTTTTGGACCATTTATAGTGTATAAATCATTATTCGGGGAAGAAACAGACTGAGCCTGTTAGTCCTTCCCCAATCATTTTGAATAAAATTATGTTATTTTTATCAGTAAATAAATAACGAGCGAAGCTCGGTGTCTCGATATTTAATAATAGTTCAACATAATAATTATTGGATAATAATTTGATCTCAATGATGAAGAATAAGATGATGTTTAATACGGTCAGCTGTTATGATAGAAATTCAATCTTTGAATGAATGAATGAATGAATGAATGAATCAATCAATCAATCAATCAATCAACTTTTACAAATTAATTCGAATTCCCTCCATGCTTGATGTTCAAAGTCGAATGCAAATCAATAAATAAAGTTAGAGTATGAACGGATTCATAAGTTCTTCCTTGAAGAAGTATTCATGTATTCATTGTAGTATTTCATATGTCATTCTAAGTATTCATTAAATGAATACTGATGGTCATTTTGATGCTGAAAATCGGACAATAAGAAATTTGCACAGTGATGTCATTCAAATGTTTTAGGATTGACATTATCATTAGAATAATAACCATTTTGTGGATTCACATGGAAAATGTGTGGAGTCATTTATGCCAGCAATAACTGGAAATTGTATATAGCATAATAAATCACGTAACTCTTATCAAGGTAGTTTATCTCCATAATAGACAGGTAAATATCACTGTTACTGCAGCAGCTAATTAAACTGCATAAGCAGGTAATTTGAAGAGAGAAACTTGGTGAGAATCCTCTCGTTTGTTAATCATCTCATTATCAGGCGGTGTTACAAATCTCGTTAATAGAGACGGACATTGTGATAAGCTTTTTACAGTGTTTTGAGGTCTCTCCTTCTCATGTCGTTTCATTAGTGAGTTGTGGTAGAAAAGTAACTGGGAGACACTGGCCGATTCATTAATTCAACTGACCTGGACAACAATATCATTCAGCCAGTTTGAGTTGATGAGGATTAACTTCTCAACTATAGTGAGGTCCACGTTATAATGACAGTATTTGATCAACTTTAGTTTTGCTATCTTTGTCTATCATTTGACAAAGCCGGTGGTACTATCCTTTTCCAGGTCCACAACGATACCAATTATGTTTTTGACAGTGTAAAAATATAATTAATTAATGCAGAGAATCGGCATCGCTATTCTTCTATCTTCATCCACTGCCATTATAACGTGAACCTCACTATAGATTCCTATTCGAGAGTTTTAGAGGCAATTGTCAAAAATTATCTACTTCATTCCAAATCAGGATGTGTTGGAACTTTTCTACTTTGCCTAAGTCTTTGTAAGTGCAGCTCTTGCATATTTGTTCAGATTGATCTATCAACAGCTTTAAGACCACATGTGACCCTTCTCCACAAGCAATCAGGTTTTTAATAAGGGCTGCAATTCAATTCAATTCAATCTTTCACATCGGAGTGTATGGCACTGTTGCACATAATCCTGTTGAATTTTAATCAGCATTAAATGTCATAATTATCGTCAAATTAGGTCAATGGATTATCATAGTCTTCTCTATCATAGTCCCATACTCTATAGTCAACGTTAATTGTCTGTAGTTCATAGTTCATAGTCTATCATAGTCAATGGATTATCATAGTCTTCTCTATCATAGTCCCATACTCTATAGCCAATGTCTATTGTCTATAGTCTGTAGTTTATAGTTCATAGTCTATAATATAGTCAATGGATTATCAAAGTCTTCTCTATCATAGTTTCATACTCTATAGTCAATGTATATTGTCTATAGTCTGTAGTTTATAGTTCAAAGTCTATCATAAGAGCTCAATGGTTCATCATAGTCTTCTCCATCATAGTCCCATTATACTCTACAGTCAATGTATATTGTCTATAGTCTGTAGTTTATTAGTTTATAGTCTATCATAAGAACTCAATGGTTTATCAAAGTCTTCTCTATCATAGTCCCATACTCTATAGTCAATGTCTATTGTCTATAGTCTTTAGTCTGTAGTTTATAGTTCATAGTCTATATAGTAAATTGATTATCATAGTCTCCTCTATCGTGATTTTTAATATCTATATATATAAAAGCGAAATGGCACTCACTCACTGACTGACTGACTCACTCACTCACTCACTCACTCACTCGCATAACTAAAGATCTACCGGACCAAAAACGTTCAAATTTGGTAGGTATGTTCAGTTGGCCCTTTAGAGGCGCACTAAGAAATCTTTTGGCAATATTTTAACTCTAAGGGTTGTTTTTAAGGGTTTGAAGTTCGTCTTTTAGCATGTATATTCTGCTTCTCCCAATCTTTTAATCATAATTGAAATTTCCATATCATATGTTACTATAGAACTATAATCTAGATAGAGTACCTCTTCGAAACAGTTGTTAACTGGCAACTAAATTAATAATTTTGTCAGGTTGGCGTTAAGTTGAGTTGACTTTGTTAGGTTGGCACCAAGTTGAAGATTTAAATGCGTTTATCGCGGAAAAATTGATTGGGCACTGCTATCCCAATCCTGGGAATATTATATTACTAGCAGTCAGGCTCGCTTCGCTCGCCATATCCGTTTAGCCAGCCGTTTAGTCTGGACCCCCGACTGGATTGTCCTAACATATGATAAAAATGCCCAAATGAAAAATGCAGGCGAGCGAAGCGAGCCTGATGATCTCATTCTAGGACGATTCAGCCGGGGGTCCAGGCTAGACGGATATGGCGAGCGAAGCGAGCCTGACGGCTAGTATGAAGTATAAGTATAATACTGAGGAGCTTTTAGTTTCGAAAATCGAGCCTATTGAAACTATTGAGAAACTATAGAGAATCGGAACTATTGAGCCTCAACTTCTCCAATAAACCACAACTTTACACTTATGACTATGACATCAGGATATAATATAGGTCTAATTGGTGATTTTCAAGTTATCGTGCCGGGACATGTCATTGGGCTCCGTGAAATAGTATTATTTAGGAGATGGAATCTCATATTCCAGTATGGAGGTTAACTTATGTGGCTTCAGAAAATACATGGAAGGCTTTCAGTTTCGAAAATATGAATTCTATCGTGACAAAAGGTTGGAAAATTTATTTTTACAGGACAATACTTGAATGCATTTGAGAACTAGGTCAGCACGTGACCAGAGAGAAGTCACTTTTACCACCTACAAGCTGTTGGGCACCCAATCCAACAACGCTCCCCGATTAGCGTCGCTCAACTAGGCAATTAGAGTTGAAAGTACTGACCAAATTAATTCTGTTGATGGTGACAATGGGATGGGAGCTAGTGGCTGTATTATGTATGCGTAACCAACTCAGCTTAACAGTCACACCGTGGAAAGTGGAACGACCCATGAAGGACAGGATACTTCTTCTCATCTTCCCCTTTTCTTTTCGTCATTTTTTCACTTCCTTTTCCTTTCCTCCTATTTTCATCATAATCTTTCATCTTATTTTCTCCCATTATCATCATCATCATTATCATCATCATCACCCACCTCCTTTAATTAAAGCTCTTCCACCTCCTTCGTATCATTCTCATATCAAAACCCTGGTCATTAATGATCTATTTATTCTTAATATTGGTTTTCTCCTTCACCACTGCTCCTTATTCTTCTTCTCCTCTCCTCTCCTCATTATTTTATATCCTTCTTAGAGAATCGTCAATTATTTGTTGAAACACCGCCGATTTATGAAGTTACATCATAATATAATATCATCGTTATTCTAATTGCAATCTTCATTCCCATTGATTAATTATTCATACTTTGTAAAATTCGTTGTATAATTAGCATTACCGTCATTTAATGTAAATTAGTGTATAAGCCAGTAAATATTGTAATATACATAAATAAAGACATAATCTAATACATAATCTAATCTAATGTTCTCTTCTCTCATCCCTTTATGACACTTCCTCTTTAACAGACTTTCTTCTCATTTTCACCTTTACACTCTTCTCATTTCCCTCTTCCTAAATCATTCTTACTTTTTCTCGATCACATTTTATATTCTTCTTTTCTGTTCATGTTAACAACACAAAATAACAAGTAAAGTCAGTTAAAATGCATTGATAAGTTCAAGTTTAATATTATTTTCATTGAATGAATTCCTTGAAATAATTTGCTTATTTAAGAAAAAGTGTTTCTGGAAATGAAATTTTATGTAACTTGATATTTTTTCCACATATTTTTCGATTCACTAACTTCACTTTTCTCAATCATCCAATCCTCTTTCTTATATTTCTTTCTCCACTTTCTTCCTGATATTTTATATCCTCCTCCTTCTCCAACTCCTCCTCCTCCTCATCCTTGAACTTCCACTCATTTGTATCAATTTTCCATTCATAATCTTTTTAGTCCATCATTGAATCTTCCTCTGCCCAACCTCCTTTATCCCATATTCTCGTGCTCCCTCTCCTCGCTTTTCATCTACTCCTCCATCATGTTCTTCCTCTAATCTATTTTCCTCTCCTTCTCTATTTATCCTTCTCTGTATTCCTCGCGTAACGGAGCCTGTAGCTTAGAATAGAGCCACTCACTACTGTTATTCAAATCAGTTGGCGGCTTTTTGAAATGGATAAGGGGACACCGAGATCGGATTCTCAACACTTTTCTTTCTCTTCCATACTTTCACTGTATGTCTTCATTGGGTCGAGGTGCTCCTGCGGAATAGTATAGTAAAAAGAAAATCAGTTCAGGGACTGCGTCCAGTTAGCCTACAATAGTTGTGACTTTTTCTATTATCGTATTAGATATTAATGCGCAATTGGTGGATTGATGCTATAAGTGCTATTTTATATACTATGCAAAAGTGAGATGATAATCTAGAAAAAACAGTAGCGTTGAAATAGATGGAATGGTATGAAAAATTATAGGTTCCTGCTCAACAATTTTATAGCCCAGCTACTAATTCGTATATTTTCTTATTCCAATATCGATTTAGTTTTGATTATGCACTCTTCACAAATGGTGACAAAAACAGCAGGTGGTACTCTATATAATATACTCTATCATTCCAACATATATGTTAACTCAATATTTTTTTTTGAAATGTATGAATTCAGGGCTACTTTTTTGTATTCATGGAATAGAATTATAGTAGCCTACCCTTTAAAATTGATGAAATATTAGAAAACAATAATGAAAACGTTACAAGTTGTATTCTTGTTTTTTAATATCTTAATAATTTCTAAGGGTACTATAATTCTATTTTATAAATGTTAACTTAATATATATATATATATATATATATATATATATATTATATATATATATATATATATATATTATTTTGCTTATTACCATTTCACTCTTTATTCACTTTTATTTTGTTATTAGCTTGCTTCTAGGAACTCTCCCCCATTCACAAACGTATAGTCTTCTTGGGAGATTCCACTTTTCAATGTTGTTACAATCTTAAAACAAAATAGTATATCATTATATTTATTATTTTATTGTAACTAAATAATATTGTACAAACTTGGAATTTCATGTGGAAATGAAATTTAATTGAATTGAGTTCGAACAACCAATGGTTCCAGATGGTTTCCAATGAATGATGGTTTCTAATTGTTCAACAATATATTTGATACATCGAAAATCGACTGCGCAAAGTTGTGAAGAATCCTATTTCTATAAGGATTGGCCAAACTAAATCAACCAATTTCCCAAAGAATTACAAATCGAGTAGACAAAAAGCATTGAAGCTATTGATAGATGTATATAAAAGTGCTTTATTATAATTTTCCGAGTATAACGTTCAAGATTGATTGAAATCTATTCTGTCACTTTCAAATCAGTTATGGAGTTGATATTGTGGTTGTTGTCCATACTGAATAAAAATACTAGATATTATCAACCGACAGATTAATTATAAATTGAGATACCAGTTTCGTTTGATATCTGGTGGTTTAATCATTATCAATCTCTCGTAAACAAAAACTCATATTAAAGAGCAATAGTATTCACACTAACGGCATCGCTATTGGTAGAAGCCTATCAAGATGAACGTCTGTCATTGGCTTAGACAAGACAATCCCTAATAAGCGGGTCAGTCTCGACAAAATGGCGGCTCAAACAGCTAACAGAGCAATGTAAGATCATTAGATTCATACATTTTACGAAATGAATACACGAGATCAATAGAAAAATGTTTCTGGTAAAACTGAATGAATAAGAGAATACTGTAATAAATTACAAAGAAATGCAAGATAAAACAAGATTGGTGGTGTTGTATTGGTTTAAATCAATCTGATCGTTCAAACTCAACTGTGAATTATTCTGTGTTAATCTTGTTATTTTTGAAAATCCTTCAGAATATGCGGAAGTCTGCCTTTGCTGTTTTAATGGAGAAACTCAACATTCTCCACGGACTTGAACTTTTGGATACTGGCATAGAGAAAAGATAGCGTAAGAGGAAATTTAAAGATTCAATTCAAAGATTCATTGAAGATACTAATATTTTATCAGTTGTCTCTGATATTTGTTAATTTAGTTTGTCTCCTGATACGATGATTTGCAAATTAAAAGAAGAATGTAGATGTAAATAAAAATTGGAGCATCCATAATCAACAGCATTTACTGTAGCTTGGATTTATTTCAATTCGAGTTGATGGTAATTTAAAATTGTAATCATTCACTGCACTAAATACAAAGGGGTCGAGCCCCCCACAATAAACGCTCTAGCTGGATTCCCACATAATTGTGACATTGAAAGTGGCCAAACAGTGAAAATGTGATTTCCTTGAGTTATATTGGACTGTTCCAACTCAGCATGGCCTGTAAAGTATGAATGATCTCATTTGAATTTATGGGAATAATATTCCCAGTGTGCCGGTGACTTTCACTGTCACTGGTGTGTGGGAAGCCAGCTTTAATGTGAGCAAAGCGCGTCAGCCGATCAGTACAATATAAAGTACATTTAGAACCAAGCCATGAGAGCCTTCTTTCTGCGTTTTCCGACGAGTCCTGAACGCCAACCTAATCAGTTGATAATCAGCCAATCGGAGAGCTTTCTGCCCTGCCGACTCGTCTGGAAACGCCTGGAAAAACGCTTCGTATGTATTGCGCCTTGTTCATGTAGATAAATCGATACAACCAAAGAATTATAAAGAAATCGGAAGTGTTTGCAATCTTTACCGGATAAAATACTGTTTGTTGTATAGGAACCAGAGTTCAATTATCATAGCCAAAACATTTTTCTATGTCGTCATTCTGCTCACATGGTAACTCATGATCAATAGTAATTTTAGAACTTGTATAGATAAACCATAATCCATTCAATATCCTAGATGATAATCAATGAACATTGTAAAACTTGAATAGATAAACTATAGATCCATTCATGTAGATGAATTGATTAAACATAAGAATTATAAAGAAATCGGAAGTGTTTGCGATTTTTACCGGATAAAATCCTGTTTGTTGTATAGGAACCAGAGTTCAATTATCATAACCAAGACATTTTTCGATGTCGTTATTATGCTCTCATGATAATTAATTCATCTATAGAGATTTTATAACTTGCATAGATGAACCATAATCCATTCACCATCCTAAATGATAATCAATAAACATTTTAAAACTTGAATAGATAAACTATAAATCCATTCACTCTGACAGAAGAAACATTGTTATAATCATTTGAGAAACGAGGTTGTGTCAACTAGAGGAGTCATCCAAATAAATCCAAGCTACAATAAATGGTGTTGCTTATGCTGTTGATTATTTATTTCATTTATTTATTCATAGACAAAAGCCTAGATACAATGCAGGTAAATCAACAGGCATTCGCCCAAATCTGCTTTAAACTTTAATTTGGAATGCACGGTCTAGAGGTTATGTAAATAATAACTTAATTCACACACTATTGTGAGTCTAACAAATGTATGTACTACAATAATTTTGGATTTATCAGATTAATTAATTTCAAAATACAAATCCAAACCAAAATCTTCCTTCACAATCACAAAAAATATTAAAAATTCCACTTGAATCCACAAATTATACTCATGTTAAAATTCCAAACATGTTAAAATTATTATGGATGCTCCAATTTTTATTTGCATCTAGATTCTTATTTTAATTTGCAAATCATCGTATCAGGAGACAAAATAAACCAATATCAGAGACAACTGATACAGTATTAGAATATCCAATGAGTCTTTAAATTGAATCTCCATCCTAGATGATAATCATCATCAGCATCATCATCATCCATCATGGACTAGGCTTGTAAAGCCTGTTCCGGTGTTCACCGCTTCCTCGGTCTTCCGACGTCCCTTTTCCACCCAACTGTAACTTCCAAGCTTGTAGTGGAAGACTAGTTGGTGGCATACGACGTAGGTGATTTGTCCACTTCATTCTGTACTTTTTAATGATTGGTGTTAGTGGTTGCACATTGCACTCACATCGAATTGTTTCATTACTTATGTGGTCTTGTCTCGAGTATCCTTGAATGCTGCGCAGAAACCTCATCTCTGATGCCTGAATTCGTGAGTCATCATTCTTGGTCAATGAACATTTTAAAACTTTAATAGATAAACTACAAAGCTATTCACTCTGACAGAAGACACATTGTTATAATCATTTGAGAAACGAGGTTGTGACAAGTAGAAGAGTCATATTATCCATAGCTTTCCATCTTTGTAGTATACCGACCGTAACTTTGAGTCAATAACTACATGACACGCTCAATTATTATTCGAGAAACCAGTAATATGAGGAACACAAACAACATACTGGGAGATGTACAACAGTCGGGAATGCAGCCCTGAAACTGGAACACGGATAGGATCTGTGCTGGTCAATATTTGAATAGGAGCTTCAAGCTTTGGGCGATGGAAAATTGGAGATGCACGGAGAAGGATGGTGGATATTGAAGCGAGAGAGAAGAAATACATTGAAGCTTAGGAGAAGGAGGATGGAAGACAAAATGAAAAGACCGAGAGGATCCTTGGAGAATTAGATATATTAGAGTGGAGGAGGAGGAGGAGCAGAGGAGGAGGAGGAGCAGGAGGAGGAGGAGGAGGTGGATGAGATGATCGATGACAGCAATATTATCCGTAGAAGAGCACAGTATCCTGAAGGGTCGATGAGATGAATGAGATGAGGAGGATGAGATAAATGAGATGAGGAGGATGTCATGAATGAGATGAGGAGAATGAGATGGATGAGATGAATGAGATGAGGAGGATGAGATGAATGAGATGAGGAGGGTGAGATGAATGAGTTGAGGAGGATGAGATGAATGATATGTGGAGGATTAGATGATGAGATGAGGGGGATGACATGAATGAGATGAAGAGGATGAGATGAATGAGATGAAGAGGATGAGATTATTGAGATGAGGAGGATGAGATGAATGAGATGAGGAGGATGACATGAATGAGATGAATGAGATGAGGAGGGTGAGATGAATGATATGTGGAGGATGAGAAGAATGAGGTGAGGAAGATGGGATGAATGAGATGACGAGAATGAGATGAGAAGGATGAGATGAATGATGACAGGAAGAGTATACTTTAAGGAGCACAGTATTTTTAAGGGTCGATGGAATGAGAAAAGGCGATACATGAATTAGAATTAAATGAAAACCAGGTAATGACTGAGATAAACACAAAAAATCTTGTTGAAATGAGGATGAAATACGTGAAGATGATAGAAGAAGTAGAAGATGAAGAGGAGAGGTGAGATGATTGGATTAATATATATGATGAACGAAGATGGAACTCAAATAATTGGTACACCATGGATTTGAATATAGAAGAATTGAGTCAAAGGTGGGGGAAGAAAGGCGAGGACTGGAAAGATAATGAGAAAAACTATTAGTATAATCATGATAGGTGTCAAAAAAAATAGAAGAAGAGTATAAGGTAAGAAGTAGGAGAAGAAAAAGGTGATACACAAAAGAGAAGAAGAAGAAGAAGAAGAAGAAGAAGAAGAAGAAAAACACCAAGTAGCAGAAGCATTCAAAATTAATTGGAATATGAGAAAATGAGAAGAAAAATAAGATTAGATTTCTTAATTTATGTATGTTACAATATTTACCGGCTTATACACCAATTTATATTAAAAAATGATAATTAATGATAATGATAATTAATTAATGGTAATGATAATTACAAAACGAATTTAAAAAAGTATAAAAAATTAATCAATGAGAATAAAGATTCAATGCAATAATTAGAATAACGATTATTGTGATGTAACTTCATAAATCGGCGGTGTTTCAACAAATAATTATTGTCGATTCTCTGAAAAGGATATAAAATATTATCCTTCCCATCAACACATGACCGGGTAACACAGAGAAGACAGAGGATGGTGTGTGTGAAAATCGATTTCGAAGACGTAGTTGAAATTTAATTTTAATTCCGAATTGTTGTTCAAATGATAAACCAGTCGACGTGTGTTGTTCAAATTCTTGATAGAATTGAATTAGTATGCTTCTTACTGCAAAACAGACAGTTACAAATACACATTCATGCAGACAGCCATAACATTTTTTGTAATAATCCTTGAAGCATTATCATCATCATCATCATCATCATCATCATCATCATCATCATCATCATCATCATCATCAATCATCATCATCATCATCATCATCATCATCATCATCATCATCATCATCATCATCATCATCATCATCATCATCATCACCATCATCATCATCATCATATCATCATCATCATCATGACCATCACCATTATCATCAACATCATCACTTGTATTTAGAGGTGGCGGCTGCGACAGGCTTAAAACCACTAACGCCGTTATGCGGTACTTTCTTTTCTCTTTCCCCTATAATTCTATGTAAATTGAAATTCTTTCGAAACCGGCAACTATCGGTGTAGGTATGTATGTATGTGTGTGTGTGTGATCTACGATAGAAAACACACTCTCCACAAATGCGATTCAATTATTATAAATAGAAACTGGTGAGCAGCCCACCTAGCCTAAGTGGGTCACCTGCTACCTGGAATGTCTGGTCCAATTCATCATCACCTTGCTTTTTGAGAGATGTTAGGAAACTGTTCATAATTGGTTGAAGAATCCATCTCAAGCTGAATGGAATATATCAATGTATATGGTAAAGAAGGTTCTAAAAAATCTTGAAGAATTTTCAAGAATAGTTCATAAGAACTGGTTTGATTGAGAATACCTTCGTCGGTTGTTCCATAAAGCATAGCTGATTGGATGAGAAGATAGCTCAGTCAAAGAGATGAGATGCATAGTAGGTATTGTCAGAGATTCAAACCAATTTTGCTTATATAGACTTTGGTATTACCCATGATCTTCTTCCGATCTTCTTCGTTTGGAAACAATATATTAAATTATTAATGATCATCTTCTAGGATAATGAGTGAAAGTGAGAAGTTTGAACTATTGGAGTAAACTTGACATCCAGTTCCAATCCATGATTCCAATTTTCTTGATTGAGACATGTTCTACTGATATGCTCAGTGAAAATTATCTTTCAAATATTGTCATATAATACCATAAGAATAGAACCTAGAATGTATCACAGTACTATTTATTATAGAGTATAGTCTAGAGAGTAGTATTTTCCCTCCGATATTACCAATGATATAAGTAATAACATCAATAATTTCTTCATGATTATATGAAAATGTTGAGTGATAACTTTTTGAATTACAAATTTGTTTCTTGTTTTGTTTTGAACTGTAAACAATGGGAGAATTTGAGCCATTTCGAGGGATTATTTTTTAGATATTGGAAATTTGTTTCTTGTTTCGTTTTGGACTCCAAGTTAAACCTCTGAGAATTTTACTCCATTGATAGAATCATCATAAATGAAAAGTTTCTATTATCAGTTATCAGGATTATCAGTTTATCCTCTCATCATAACCTAGGTTCAAAATACTTCCAGAGAGTTGCTTCTTAAAATGAATAAAAAATATTTAAAAATCCTTTTTAGCGAGAGGCAGAGAGAATAGATTGAATAGATTTCTATAATTGAATAGATTTATCGAAAAATCTTCCTTCAGATATTTTTGTTAGAGTTTTTGTATTAGTTTTTGTTGAGTTGTTGATAGTCGTTAGTATTCTAAGTTATTTAGATTCGGTGATCTAGACGCAAGTATTATTATTTCCAGTCATCCCTCTCATTTCAAATTCAACCAATCCCATTTTCATCAATTTTCTTATTTCTCTTAAGGCAGAAGTTTCTTTCTCATCTCGCTTGCTGGCTGACTAGAAGTCCGCTATTGCTTCTCCCGTCACTGGTAGTTTTTCTAGACTATTTCTTACAATTAGAATCGTCCACCGATTGAATTGTTCTCACTAAAACCAATTTTATTTGATCTAGTGATAATCATGAATGAGCTTGATCCTGATGTTCCATAAGATTAATAGAGTCCAGATTGATTTTCACGAATAATAGAGTCAATAGAATCAATAGAATCAATAGAGTCAATAGAGTCAATAGAGTCAATAGAGTCTATTCCAGGATTATTCGTCCAGGAGTCTATTCGTTAGTATTCCAGGATTTGCTAGCTTCTGCAATATACCACTCCAGAATTGAGACTAGAGAATAATGCAGAAGCTGTCAGAGCATGCATTCAGAGTTCAGTTTATTGTCCAATTAAGCAATGTCCAATTAAATCACCACTGAAAGCGGCTTCAGGCTAGGAAAGGAAAAGAGAACTCAGATAGGAATCATCATTTCCTGACCTACTCTTCTTTCAACCGAACAAGTTCACTCAGAGTCTGACATTGTGAGATTCAGTCACATATCCTGAGAGAAACTGAGTTTCAATTATTTATAAAGTGTTCTATTATTTCAAATGAAACGTTATTACAACCAATTAAATGTTAATTGACCGAGCGAAGTGAAGTCTAAGATTCAAATCGACGGTTTTGCATTTCTTTTTATGTTTATATGTTTTTCTATATATATAAAAGCGAAATGGCACTAACTGATTGACTGACTGACTGACTCACTCACTCACTCGCAGAACTAAAAATCTACCAGACCAAAAACGTTCAAATTTGGTAGGTATGTTCAGTTGGCCCTTTAGAGGCGCACTAAGAACGGATTTGGAAAAATTTCCAAAGATACGCCCAAAATCTGCGTTTTTCCAGCGCTTTTTAGCGTTTTCTCAGCTTTATCGAGAACAAATGAAAAGAAAATGTTCAAATTTACTACAGAAGCTCAGCTGGGGTGTAATAATGTGTGTTAGGAGGAATTTGAAATAACGTCAAAGATACGCCCAAAATCAGCGTTTTTCCAACGTTTTTCTCAGCTTTTCTGCGTTTTCTCAGTACTTTGACTTCCTGATGGAATGAAGCATGCTCAAACATGAAAAATGCAGGCGAGCGAAGCGAGCCCGCTGATCTCATTTTTGAACGATGCAGTCGGGGGTCCAAGAGGCAGAGTCCCCTGGCTAGACGGATTGTTCTAGACATTTTTAATTCTTTTTTAATTTTTGAGAAAACATAACAACAGGTCAATGTAACTTATTGAGCGCTAGGTCTACTGTTCACTTTCTGTCCTATCTTTAGTTCAAGTTGGATTGCCCGTCCTCCCACTTTGATTTCAGGTTCCATTATCCAGTCGAATAATGGAGAAGTGTTTCACTGTTGTACACTCAATTTGATGTACTACTTCCCTACAAGAAGGGCCTTATCAAACTTCTTCAAGTAGAAGGTCATCACCTAAAATCTAGTATCTGAATGTATCCAGCAATACTAAAGAATTGTTCAGGAATTAATCTATAATTACAATGTTGACCCAGTATAGCCGTTGATTTGGGCTGATTGGTTTTAAATATTATTTTTCGTTTAAATATTAGTCTTTCTCATGAATAATAAATATTAATATTAAGATTCTAATTGAGGAAGTTAATGAACATATAGAGGAAAAAAGGTTTCATATCTGGATAGTCTAATAGAATTTACAATTTTTCTCTTATTGAAAATAAATTATCATTTGAAGAAGGATATAGCTAAAGAAGAAACAATCAAACAATGTATAAATAAAAATACAATATGTAGCTATTGTCTAAAATTACTTTCATCTCTGAACTTACTCTCCCCCTTAGATATTCATAATTCGAAAGTAGTTGAGCTAGATGCAAATGAATGTAAAGTAAAGACTTTTCTAGTTCCTTAATATTTCAGATTGAAGATTTTAAATACAGTATAATTATTTTTGTACTCATCCGCAGTATGAGATAAAAATGATGGTATGAAACGTTGCTTCTTACTACGAAGTGTGAATTTTTTTCTAAAATTCTGATAAACATGGAACATGAGATATTCAACAAATATTGGAGTTGTCATAAAAATTTCAAGTTTTTAAAAAAATAAAGGGCACTTACTACAAGATGTTTATATTTATTTGGAGTTGTCACTCATCCCTGCCATTTACAATGTTAACGTTTGTATTCAAATTATAAAAAGAGAGAATACTCATAAGAGCTTATTTCCTTCATAAGGCTGAGCAACAAAATAGGAAAAACTTTTTACTGATTATATTTACCAAATTTTTTTAATTTGCATAGGTACTGTCAAGTTTTGACAGAAAAATGTTCTCATGAAAACTTCCGATTATTACTTTTTACTTTCCTTGCCCTATTACCATAGGTAAGGAAAGTATTGCTTTCCGAAAAAAATTAAGGTACCCAAATTTCTAAATTTCTATACGTTTCAAGGCCACCTGAGTCCAGAAAAGTGGTTTTTGGGTATTGGTCTGTATGTGTGTGTGTGTGTGTGTGTGTGTGTGTGTGTGTGTGTGTGGTGTGTGTGTGTGTGTGTGTGTGTGTGTGTGTGTGTATGAGTGTATGTGCGTCTGTGTACACGATATCTCATCTCCCAATTAACGGAATGACTTGAAATTTGGAACGTAAGGTCCTCACAATATAAGGATCCGACACGAACAATTTCGATCAAATGCGATTCAAGATGGCGGCTAAAATGGCGAAAATGTTGTCAAAAACAGGGTTTTTCGCGATTTTATCGAAAACGGCTCCAACGATTTTGATTAAAGTTATACCTAAAATAGTCATCGATAAGCTCTATCAACTGCCACAAGTCTCATCATCTGTAAAAATTCCAGGAGCTTCGGCTCATCTATGCAAAGTTTGATTTCAGATTCCCATTTATCATGCTTCAGATACAATTTAAACAAAAAAAAAATCAGGTGGAAAAGTTTGAGCATGAAAATCTCTTCAATTAATGTTCAGTAACATATTCACCTAAAATTGAAAATAAGCTCGAAATTCGAGAAAATGTGATTATCCAATTGCAAACTGTTGGCAACTGTTGATTCTATTGAATGATTCACTATGAAGAGATAGCAGACCTCATGTGTCTCCAGCGTTATTGCCCTGTCACCAGCTGGCTCAAATCTTTGAATAGTAGACTTGGGATGCGCGGGAACACTAGCGGCAGGTGATCAATTTTCATAACGGCAAGGAAAGTTGTGTGAGTGCGCTACACCAGATTTTTTAGATATGAGCGCCTAAGTTTACATTTTTGGGTCAGATAATTTCAAATTTGGCAAGAGATAAATTCTTTTTCCAGTAGGTTTATAGGTTTGGACCTCAAGGGACATTCTTCCAGGTGGCATTCTATCCAAATGACTGCACCAGTTGCTTCTATTTTTAGTGTCTAAAGTTATTCCATTTTCAAAAATATATAAAGGTTTTTTAACCTATTGCACACCCTTAAGGGAATAAACTGTTCCCCTTCATATTCACAGTGATACTATGAAAGACCCAAGAGATCGATGGGCAAGCGGCATGCGGCGCGCGGCACGCGGCACGCGGCATGCGGCACGCGGCACGCGGCAAGAGTGACTGAGGAGTGAAAGTGGCACAAATCGGAAACCACGCCGCCTCTGCACTGTTTTTGCGGTTGCTTCTTATCAACACTTCAACTCACTCTCTTTCAACCGTCTCTGATTCTTCTCTCTCACTCTCATGTGCTCGCCATCTATCTGTTCCTTTCCATTTCTCGACCCAGTTCGAGCGTGTGTGTGTGGATGCTCACACGCATGCAATGCATGTGTGGCTCATGTGTGTGTGTAAGTGACTTTGGCCGTGAGAGCGTGTCCAAGCTGGTTGCCACACCTCTGTCTTCATTTTCTCTCACTTTTCTTCTAATCCTTTTCTAATTTTTCTCTCAGTGTACGGTGGCCGACATATTCAACCAAAGATACAAATCATGTCAATGATATTACATATCTGTTACATCACTGTTTTCTATATATAAATATTCACAGATGGAAAATACTGATAATTGTATTTATTTAATTATTAATTTTATAAATTTTTATAAATAAAACGCCAACAGACATTTTATATATGTTTTTCGTAAATTTTTATGGATATATATTTTTTATTATCATTCCCAAAATAAATTTTATGGTATGCTTGTAATACTGTACAAACGTTATCGCTGTGATCTCAAAACTCAGATTATATTCTCATTTTCCAGCTATAATCTTAATTCATTTATTGTATAAAACACTATAATCAAAATACAATTATGACATTGGACGAAAAACTAGGATGAGTCTGTACTATTTCTCTCCAAACATTTCGATAAAATGTTAATATTGTCCAAAAGTTAAGGCTATGTAATCACACACTGCTTCGTCACTTGATTTTCGGTCCAGGAGTAATGATTTGATCGTGCGAATTTGCATTCAGCTATTGTTCCTGGGATTTTGAATACCGTTTAGCTATTACCAGGAACATATAATACAAGTTGAATAATTGATAAAAACCGTTAAATAATAATATATTCGACGGTATCTGTAGTTGCTATTACCTCTTACCAAGGAGGAGGTAATTATAAAACTTTACAAAATTTACACAGTTTTCAGAAATGTTGTGGAACTTCTCCATGGTGAAGTGAGGTGGAAAGGTAAATCATACAAATATTTTCAAATACACAAAAATAAGTTTATTCAAAAACCATACTCGAGTTTTACCGCCATACTTCAGTTTGCACTGAAGATGATGCCAAGTATGGCGTTGAAACTCGAGTATGGTTTTTAAATAAACTTATTTTCCCCTTTTTGTGTAGTTGAGAAGTTGATATTGTGATAATTATTCATATTAAATGAAAATACTAAGAAATTTTCAAAAACCACAGATTAATTTATCAATGTGAACTCAGTTTATCGGAGATTGACAATGGTATAACAACCGAAACCGGTCTTTCTAAGTATCAATCAGAGAAAACTTCTATAATTCTGTGGTATTGCTATAATTCTTGTATTCTGTGGTATCAATAAATCTGAGGTTTTTGATAATTTCTTAGTATTTTTATTTAAAACTTTTTTTGTGGATTTGACAATATTTGTGTAGCTACTTTTTCACTTAATTATGAAACTATGGAGGTTCCTGTATTGGATAAGTTCTAATAGATTATATCATCATATTATATTATGGCTCTAATATCATTATAGTGGATTATATCTGTGATTCATCGGTTATTCCATGCTCGAACTTTGACTATTGATACTATGAAGAAACTGAAGCGATTTTTCAGGCAAAAGTTAGGTTGTTTTCATCCTTGGCGGATGAATGGAGTTAACAGATCTTCAATAGCGAAGAGAATAAGAATAGGAATATTTCTATTTTCTTTATCTATAGTGGATGGGCACGCGACCGATAGACATTCCATACAAACCGTTTAAACACCACCAAAAACTAATAACACCTCCTTTCCATAAGCTGACACTTGGACAAGAATCATTATTTTGGTTAGGAATTTCTATTAGTTGGAAAGAGCACGGTGACTCACTGCACGCAATGCACCGCCTTCTAAATCATAAAACGAACTTGTCATGCACTAATAAACTCCTTTAAAACGTCCAAGGTATCCTGGATATAGGTAATTATCCACGTTCCTTTCAATATTCTTGAATTCTTCTCTCATTTTTGTGTTCACTGGGATCGACTCCCGGGAATCTCCTTCTTAGAAAAGCTCAATTGTAGAAGATCTCAGATCTAATCATCTTCATCATCATCATCTACACTTCATGGATTAGGTTTATTCCTAAGTTGAAAAATTTCAACTTTCAAATTCCATCTTGATCTAACATAAATGATACAGATATTGATGTGTACAATAATATTTTCAAGTTTCAGAAAATATGTGGCACTATACATAGAAACCTCAAGAATAAAACAAGACAAGAAACGAGAATAAAGTTCTATAATACTATTGCTGTTCCGACTTTCCTATATGGAGGTGAGAATTTGATTCACACACGTAGAATGGACAGTCGAATTCAAGCTGCAGATATGAGGTTTCTAAAGAGTGTATTTGGTTGCACTAGAGTTGATAGAATCAGAAATACTGATATAAGACAGGTTTTTTCGGATGCTGCTCTGCATGAAAGAATTATACAAAATAGACGCAAGTGGTGCAGTCATTTGAATAGAATGCCACGTCTGGAAGAATCCCCCTTGAAGTCCAAAACTGTAGACCTGCTGGGAAAAGAGATGTAGGGAGGCCAAGAAAGAGATGGGTACCGGAACAGGTTAATTAATAAACCTAAAACCTGAAGTGAAGATCTCAGATTTCTTACTCCACAAATCACCTGCTAAGTGTAGCAGATTTGAATCGTAATCCACTCCTCATTTGACAGCCCTCGCTAAAATCAGACCAGAGCTGACACTAAGGCCTGGTTGCACAAAAGCCGGTTAAATTCTAATAATGATTAATTTCATTCAGAGAAATGAAAACCAATCAGAGAAGGCTTCTCTGATAAGACGGATCTCTGGTTCTCGTGGAATTAATCACTGTTAAAATTCAACCGGCTTCAGTGCAACCGGGCCAAAGGGCTGTATGCTAACACCACGTTTATCACTGAACCACGTTTAGTAAAGTTGTAGATATGGTTGCATTTATTGTAATGTGTTTCATACGGGGTTTAAACGAACAGCTGACATTTCTCCGTTTAAACCGAGTAGGCTATCTGCATTCGGGCCTAAGTACTGTATACTATACAGTGTATATTACTTTATAAATCATAGTTTAATAGACTCGCGATAGTACAAATACTCGATGATTTTAAATACTTGAAATTTTTGATGAAATAGGAAGCAAATCTCTTATCCCTTAGAAAAATCTTGATGAATCGAATAGAACCTACGTATTTTTCTTCTTCAGGGCTACTCTTAAATATGAATAAAAATTAGAAATTCATTAACCCTTTTAAAATTGTTCAGTCACAAAATAGCCGAAACATGTTGTGATTGAACAATTTTAAAGGGTACTTAGATTTCTAATTTTCATCTATAGAATCTATGTAGGTCTATAGTTATTATTAACGAAAATCCTAAATAAATGCTGTAAATCACCCCGAAGACTTCTGCTACTGCAGACATTGACAACAGGGTTAACAGCTAGATGGAAATTCCATGAGAACTACTATACAAAAATTAGTTGCCAGCCCAGAAATCGAACCCGGTACCTCCCAATTGCCGGTCAGGAATGCTTACCCTTACACCAAACTGACAATCTCTGGATAGCAGCGCTCATTTTATACGAAGCCATAGCGGCCAACCAGTTACAGATGGAATTAAATAGAGAATGCATTTATTCAAATGCTAATTAATATATAATTATTATTAACGAAAATCCCCGAAAACTTCTGCTACTGCAGACATTGACAACAGGGTTGACAGCTAGATGGAAATTCGATGAGAACTACTATCCAAAAATTAGTTGCAGCCCGGGAATCGAACCCGGTATGGTGCTAGTCCGGTTTGGTGTAAGGGTAAGCATTCCTGACTAGCAATTGGGAGGTAGCGGGTTCGATTCCTGGACTGACAACTAATTTTTGGATAGAATTTACATCTAGCTGTTAACCCTGTTGTCAATGTCTGCAGTAGCAGAAGTCTTCGGGGTGATTTACAGCATTTATTTAGGATTTTCGTTAATAATAATTAAATATTAATTAGCATTTGAATAAATGCATTCTCTATTCGATTCCATCTGTAATCTATATATTGTATGGAACCAGAGTATTCTATGAAGGTGAGTAGCAAACGATCGTGTGGAGTGAAAAACTCAAGATTAACAAAAAAGAAAGAAGAGGAAGACGAGAAAAAGAGGGAGAAGAAGAAGAAGACATTGAATAAAAACAAACAACAAGAACAAGGAGAATTGCAACAATAATAAGATAAGAGGATAGAAAGGAGAAAACGAAGACGAAGAAGAAGAGGAAGACGAGAAAAAGAGGGAGAAGAAGAGAATAGAAAGAAGAAGAAAAATAGAAGAATGTGTAATATGAGGAGGAGAAGAAGAAGAAGAAGGAGAAGAAGAGAACGAATGAGAGAAGAAAGAGGGAGAAGAAGAGAATAGAAAGAAGAAGAAGAAGGAGAAGAAGAGAACGAATGAGAGAAGAAAGAGGGAGAAGAAGAGAATAGAAAGAAGAAGAAGAAGAAGAAGAAGAGGAGAAGAAGAGAAATAGAAAGAAGAAGAAAAATAGAAGAATGTGTAATATGAGAAGGAGAAGAAGAATGATATGGTGGAGAAGAAGATGGTGAGGGAGAAGAACAAAACAGAAAATAAGAAGAGAATGAATGAGAGAAAGGAGAGGGAGAAGAAGAAGAAGAAGAAGGAGAAGAGATCGAATGAGAGAAGAAAGAGGGAGAAGAAGAGAAATAGAAAGAAGAAGAAAAATAGAAGAATGTGTAATATGAGAAGGAGAAGAAGAATGAGATGGTGGAGAAGAAGATGGTGAGGAAGAAGAACAAAACGGAAAATAAGAAGAGAATGAATGAGAGAAAGGAGAGGGAGAAGAAGAAGAAGAAGAAGAAGGAGAAGAAGAGAACGAATGAGAGAAGAAAGAGGGAGAAGAAGAGAAATAGAAAGAAGAAGAAGACATTGAATAAAAACAAACAACAAGAACAAGGAGAATTGCAACAATAATAAGATAAGAGGATAGAAAGGAGAAAACGAAGACGAAGAAGAAGAGGAAGAAGAGAAAGAAGAGGAAGACGAGAAAAAAGAGGGAGAAGAAGTGAAAGTGAAAGAAGACGAAGCATACGAAGCATGAAAAATTAATTAGAATATGGAAAATGAGAAGAAAAGAAGAATTCAAAAGGACAATGAATTCTTGTAGATGGAAGGAAAGAGACCAGAAATGAGTGAGTAATTAAAGGTGGAAAAGAGTTAGCATACAAGCGAAAGTCTATGCGAATGCGAATTCACAAATTATTATAATAATTGAGTTACAGTTTATTTTCAAAGACGAGGAAATCAAAGGTAGATAATAGATAAAGGCAAGGCCAGATAAAGCTGTATGTATATGAGAAGAGAATTAACCTGGAAAACTAACATCATTATTGGTTCTTCAGAGTATAGATATTCATTCTATCCAACCAGAGAAATCAAGTCGCTTAATTAAATATGCAATTTTAAAGGTATGTTATGGAGGTAGATTTTCATTTACGCTATAAGTTGTAGTATGTGATGGATTAGTCAATGGATTGGGGGTTTGCATATGAAAGAAAAGTGATTTAATTTTTAAGTGACAATAATTTATAGGTACACTGATTCCTGTTGATATGGGTCATAAATTTCTATAAATCTCAAGATTTTCATAAATCTTACGATTTTTATAAATCTTAAAATTTATAATTCTGAGTACTTAAACATAATATGGACACCGATTTACCAGTATCCATACCAACCTCAAGATTCTAACCCTCTCAATGAAAACTCAACTTTCAATTAGGAGCATGTTCGACGACAAAATACTTGAGACATGTTTCAAACTTAACTGTGTAATTCTACACTTATAAAACAACAAGAACACGACATTTGACTAATTCAATTGTTTCTTTTAAAAAGGCCTTCTGATTCATAGATTTCAAAGTTCAATTGATTGACCGAGCGAAGTGAGGTCTAAGATTCAAGTCGACGGTTTTGTATTTCTCTTTATGTTTATATGTTTGTTTATATTATTCATGTTTTTATGTTCCGCATCTACAACGAAACGCAGCAATAGATTTTCATGAAATTTGACAGGTATGTTCCTTTTTGAATTTCACGTCGACGTATACATACGGTTTTTTGAAATTTTGCATTTTAAGGATAATACAAAAGGAAAAGTAGTCTCCTTTGAACGCCAATATCACCGTAAAAATCAGACTTTAGAATTATTCATCATAAATCAGCTCTCTAGTAGACTATAATACTACCCGTTCAAAAACATCGAACATCTTGAAAATGTATCTTTCCATCAACGTTGTATACAGTTGCAGCCAGACCTGATAACAGCGCTCACACTCACATTCCGGGACGACACGTTACGGTACGGTAGGACAGAAAGCTCTATGTTTATTTAGGATTTTTTCTAGACATTTTAAATTGATAAATTATTCAATTATTTTTGAGAAAAAATAACAACAGTTCAATGTAACTTACTGAGCGCGAGGTCAACTGTTCACAGAACTACCAGTAACTTTGATGAATATAAAGTATAGCAAGTTTTTGCAACTTCAGTTATGTCGCTTCTCGCATCCCAATCGCCATCTTCCATTGTTTATCCAGTCTACTTCAAAGAGACCTCTACTCTCCATTTGAATGTGGACATTGGATATCAATTTCTTCTGAATAACCTCCAAAGCTCAGAACAGACAACACGGATAATTCCGTTGACCAATACGTTAACTATATTGAAAGAAAATTAACGTAACTGGAACGAAAGTAAAGTAACTCTCCCCCATTCACAGACGTAGTCTTCTTGGGGGATTCCACTTTTCAATTATGTTACAATTTTTAAGAGAAATTAATAGTAATGTATTTATCTTTATTTTTATTATTTTATCGTAACTGAATTATATTGGACAAATTTGCAATTTCATGTGGAAAATAAATTGAAAAAGTAACTACTACGACGCCTTCAAGAAACCAACCGCAACCCACATGACATACGAGGAAAAGAAGGTTATTTCAGATCAGCCTTGGGCGTCAATGCCCGAACTTTTCAGTGTAGGAATTTGTTGCCCACTTTCACTGACTGGAATTTATTTTTCGTTCGCACATTTACATAAAAATTGTACTCAACAATCTCTTTGGTAATATGACTTTTGGTATATGGTATATACCTTGAATCAAAGAGAGTCTCAAAATACTAAACTATTCATGTAAACCCCAGAAATATAAGTTTAAGTGAATTTTAATTGTTCATTTTGTGATGAAACAAGAGAATTATGTACATGGTAATGTCTAAATCTGAAGACATTTTTCACAGAAGAGAAAACCTTCAAAGACGAGATAATTGAAATGACATTCTTAGGTAGAAAAAGGTGAAGATACATTTGAAAATAGATCAACAAAGATCTGAACGTATTCTATCTGAAAGTATTGCAACAGTGTTGTGAAGGCTATGTTGTAAATATGCATATTATCGAATAAAAATGACTCGATGTTGTCATAACCATTGGTTTATAGAACTATTTAAAAGATACCAGTTCCAGATACATAGCTGAATTATCTCATCTTAACGGATCAATCTGAGACACATTAAAAGAGTGTCCCAAAAATTCGAAGCATCAAAACATAACCTTCAAAGTAGTCATAATTACATTACATGGAGAGCTATTAATATTGATTCCTAGAAATCTCTATAGCAATCTGATAAGATGATTTTTCTTCTTCTTGTTCTACTTATCTTTCGAAAGTTTTGTTTATGTGTTAATGATCATTGTAAGTGCTGCCTCCTACCGACTACTGTGTCAAACAGCTTTGACCAATTACAGGCGAGAACGATGCATGCAGTACACGCCCATTCTCTATTCTGATTGGTCGACGCATAATGTAGACGCCATTTTGCGGGTCCAACTACACAATGTTTTAAATTATCTTCTTACATTAATTATATGTTATTTACATATTAGCCAATAAACTAGATTCTATCTAAAATTTATTACTCTCTCCCATAAAACGCTTCAAATAGATTATTTTGTTTTGAAAATATCAAGTTGTTTTTATAGATATTCGCTGATCTATTTGTAGCAATTGGGTTTGAATAGACTGTGCAATACCTAAATATTTTTAAAACCATTGTAAAACTTCAAAGTAGATCTGCCCGGTGATATACTTCACTTCCTCTTCTACTTATTGTTCTTCTTCTTCTTCCTTCTCCTCTTCTTCTTCTTCTTCTTCAACTTATTTTTCTTCTTCTTCTACCTCTTTTTCTTCTTCTTAGAAATTTTCATTCACAGTAATTGTTGTATGGGAAGGTATAAATATTAATTCCAAAGAATTTCTAAAGCTACCTGAAAAACTGGTTGGGAAGACTCATAAAACTTGAAATGTACCAAAGGAGACCTTCACCTTAAAAATGTTAAACCTATTTATTTTTTATTAACTGGCTTGTTCTTGTTTGATTTTCTCTTCAAATTTGTTGATAATAACATCTACATAATAGACTATAATCAAGTTTAACTTCTTGTCACATGTGGAAGGTAATTTATTGAGAGCTTGTCATGGTTTTAAAAGTTATTAATTCTCCAAAGAAGTTTACTTTCTTCGAAATTTATCAGTTGCCACAAGAAATACCGGTTTAAAATATGTTGACAAATTCTTCATTGGAAATTCAAGTAATAATACTTGATAGTAAACTTATTCATAGACATGGAATATGTTTTCGAATATAGTGTAAGTAGATAAGAAGAATTGAACTGTTGAAGAAATAATTCTAACACCATAGTATATCCGACTAGTTCATAAATAAAAATAGAAATCCTTTTTGAAATTTTTTACTCACATGTCTCGGCAATATAATGCCATTAACAAATCTTGACTTGCATCTATTTCATTTTTATACAAGATTAGGCCCATGAAAAAAAAACAATTCGACTAGTTCATTATCGCGATAAAAAATGATATGAGAATATTCAACATTAACATCTATAGAATGAGATTGTCATGAAAATTCCTAATTACTGAAAAGCGATAGCAGCTGACCACACGGAAGAAGGGCATAGACATCGTGGACGTTATAATAAAGAGTAGAGTTTGTAAACTTTGATTCATTTACTTTTGAAAAAGATATCATAATTGATCTTTCACCAGCTGCTCTTATCATGGATACTTCAGCAATACATCCTTATTCTAAAAACTGATTCTGTATTTTGGAACTACAAAGTCTATAAGATACAGTTTCGCTAACTTTTGATTCATCGGACCCTGCTCAAATTTTTCTCATTACATGTGCATAGAAAAGTGTCTATTCCGTAGGATATGATGCTCCGACTTCCTGTACTTCCTGACTTTCCGACTCTGAATATTTTGAATGCTGCATTTTTAAAGTTAAAATTTATGTCGGTTTAGATCTCATTTTCTGTTCTATCGTTAACCACAAACTTCGTTGACGTTAGCGTTAAAAGTTAAAATTTATGTCGGTTTAGATCTCATTTTCCGTTCTATCGTTAACCACAAACTTCGTTGATGTTAGCGTTAAAAGTTAACATTTATGTCGGTTTGGAACTCATTTTCCGTTCTATCGTTAACCACAAACTTTCAGCCAACGACACAGACAATAGGCGCGGTAGGCATTGTGGTTTGTGAAAGAACACTATTAGATCAAACATTATGATTGAGAAGGCGGTAGGTATGACACACTTTTCACTAATATTTTGACAATAAACTTGGGGGTTGAATCAAGATTAAACAGGCAGTAAGAAGTAATGTGACTCCGAAACAATCGGCCGAATATTTCCAGCTGAGTGGCTGAGGTTTTGGAGGCGGTTGCTTGTTACCTCTTTACCAAAATAATTCTTTTTGAAACTTCGAGGCCTGAGGGTGAACACATTTACACTCTCGAGCATGCGTAGTCACGTGGATTTATCTACTTGCATCTGATGACCGACTTATTCGACTGCAGCTATATTCTTCTTCTTTTTCTCCTTCATCTTCTCTCCTTTCTTCATTTTCTTCTTCCGGCTATCGACCCACTTCATGTCCGGTTTGTCGATGCCATCCGGATAGATTGTCGATCTGTTTGTCGGAACAAATCTTCTCCTCCTATTTCTTCTCTCTTCTCACTGTTGTACTGTTCTTTATCGGCGAAGCAGGTGTGAAGAAGAGTGTGATACGGCGTAATCAACGCTTCTTTTCTGCGTGTTCATATAATATCCTTTTTCTATCTATCGTTTAACTCTATTAATCGTTCTTCTCTCTCAATCTAATATG